>NC_143036.1:3640000-3662500 GCF_057628025.1 Oncorhynchus mykiss
CACTATGTTTTGCCAAGCTCACGGTGTTCTGCCAAGCTCATGGTGTCCGGCCAAGCTCATGGTGTTCTGCCAAGCTCACTGTCATGTATTGTCATGTTGTGTCTTTCTGTCCTTTCCTTTCACCCTGTCTCCCTCTGCTGGTCGTACTAGGTTACCGTTTCTGTCCCTCTTTCCCCCAGCTGTTCCTTGTCTTCTCTGACTACCTCATCCACCCCTTTTCCCACCTGTTCCCTTTTTCCCTCTGATTAGGTCCCTATATCTCTCTCTGTTTCTGCTCCTGTCTTTGTCGGATTCTCGTTTGTGTTACTCATGCCTGAACCAGACTATCTTCGTGTTTGCTTTACCTTGTCCTGTCCTGTCGGAATCTGCCTGTCCATCTGAGCCTAAGTGTGTTTCGTTATTAAAGAAACTCTGTTTATGTTAAACCGCTTTTGGGTCCTCACTCACCGCATAACAGAAGAATCCGACCAAGAATGGACCCAGCGACTTCGGATCCTCTCCACTCAGCCGTCGAGATCCAGGGAGCAATGCTAGGCAGACACGAGCAGGAATTGTCTGCTGCTCGACATGCCGTTGAAACCCTGGCCACCCAAGTCTCCAACCTCACAGAACAGGTTCACCATCTCCGCCTCGATCCACCGGCCACTTCCAGGGCTTTCGAATCTCCGGAGCCCAGAATCAATAACCCGCCGTGTTACTCTGGGGAGCCCACTGAATGCCGCTCGTTCCTCACCCAGTGTGATATTGTGTTTTCTCTCCAGCCCAACACTTACGCCAGGAGCACTGCTCGTGTCGCCTACGTCATATCTCTCCTTACTGGACGGGCTCGTGAGTGGGGCACGGCAATCTGGGAGGCAAGGGCTGAGTGTACTAACCAGTATCAGGACTTTAAGGAGGAGATGATACGGGTTTTTGATCGATCAGTTTTTGGGGAGGAGGCTTCCAGGGCCCTGTCTTCCCTATGTCAAGGCAATCGATCCATAACTGACTACTCTATTGAGTTTCGCACTCTTGCTGCCTCCAGTGGCTGGAACGAGCCGGCTTTGCTCGCTCGTCTTCTGGAGGGTCTCCGCGCAGAGGTAAAGGATGAGATTCTCTCCCGGGAGGTTCCTTCCAGCGTGGATTCCTTGATTGAACTCGCTATTCGCATTGAGCGACGGGTTGATCTTCGTCACCGAGCTCGTGGAAAGGAGCTCGCGTTCTCCGTTGCCCCCCTCTCCGCATCACTACCATCTTCCTCTGCCGGCTCGGGAGCTGAGCCTATGCAGCTGGGAGGTATCCGCATCTCGACTAAGGAGAGGGAACGGAGAATCACCAACCGCCTCTGTCTCTATTGCGGTTCTGCTGGTCATTTTGTCACTTCATGTCCAGTAAAAGCCAGAGCTCATCAGTAAGCGGAGGGCTACTGGTGAGCGCTACTACTCCTGTCTCTCCTTCAAGATCCTGCACTACCTTGTCGGTCCATCTACGCTGGACCGGTTCGTCAGCTTCCTGCAGTGCCTTAATAGACTCTGGGGCGGAGGGCTGTTTTATGGACGAGACCTGGGCTCGGGAACATGACATTCCTCTCAGACAGTTAAGGGAGTCCACGGCCTTGTTCGCCCTGGATGGTAGTCCTCTCCCCAGGATTCAGCGTGAGACGCTACCTTTAACCCTCACTGTTTCTGGTAATCATAGCGAAACCATTTCTTTTTTAATTTTTCGTTCACCTTTTACACCTGTTGTTTTGGGCCATCCCTGGCTAGTTTGTCATAATCCTTCCATTAATTGGTCTAGTAATTCTATCCTCTCCTGGAACGTCTCTTGTCATGTGAAATGTTTAATGTCTGCTATCCCTCCTGTTTCCTCTGTCTCTTCTTGACAGGAGGAGCCTGGTGATTTGACAGGGGTGCCGGAGGAATATCACGATCTGCGCACGGTGTTCAGTCGGTCCAGGGCCACCTCTCTTCCTCCACACCGGTCGTATGATTGTAGTATTGATCTCCTTCCGGGAACCACTCCCCCCCGGGGTAGACTATACTCTCTGTCGGCTCCCGAACGTAAGGCTCTCGAGGATTATTTGTCTGTAGCTCTTGACGCCGGTACCATAGTCCCCTCCTCCTCTCCCGCCGGAGCGGGGTTTTTTTTTGTCAAGAAGAAGGACGGGTCTCTGCGCCCCTGCATAGATTATCGAGGGCTGAATGACATAACAGTGAAGAATCGTTATCCGCTTCCTCTTATGTCTTCAGCCTTCGAGATCCTGCAGGGAGCCAGGTTTTTCACTAAGTTGGACCTTCGTAACGCTTACCATCTCGTGCGCATCAGGGAGGGGGACGAGTGGAAGACGGCGTTTAACACTCCGTTAGGGCACTTTGAATACCGGGTTCTTCCTTTCGGCCTCGCTAACGCTCCAGCTGTCTTTCAGGCATTAGTCAATGATGTCCTGAGAGACATGCTGAACATCTTTGTTTTCGTTTACCTTGACGATATCCTGATTTTTTCACCGTCACTCCAGATTCATGTTCAGCACGTTCGACGTGTCCTCCAGCGCCTTTTAGAGAATTGTCTTTTTGTGAAGGCTGAGAAGTGCACTTTTCATGCCTCCTCCGTCACATTTCTCGGTTCTGTTATTTCCGCTGAAGGCATTAAGATGGATCCCGCTAAGGTCCAAGCTGTCATTGATTGGCCCGCCCCTAAGTCACGCGTCGAGCTGCAGCGCTTTCTCGGCTTCGCGAACTTCTATCGTCGTTTCATCCGTAATTTCGGTCAGGTGGCAGCTCCTCTCACAGCCCTTACTTCTGTCAAGACGTGCTTTAAGTGGTCCGTTTCCGCCCAGGGAGCTTTTGATCTCCTCAAGAATCGTTTTACATCCGCTCCTATCCTTGTTACACCTGACGTCTCTAGACAGTTCGTTGTCGAGGTTGACGCGTCAGAGGTGGGCGTGGGAGCCATTCTTTCTCAGCGCTCCCTCTCTGACGACAAGGTCCACCCATGCGCGTATTTTTCTCATCGCCTGTCGCCGTCGGAACGTAACTATGATGTGGGAAACCGCGAACTGCTCGCCATCCGGTTAGCCCTAGGCGAATGGCGACAGTGGTTGGAGGGGGCGACCGTTCCTTTTGTCGTTTGGACTGACCATAGGAACCTTGAGTACATCCGTTCTGCCAAACGACTTAATGCGCGTCAGGCGCGTTGGGCGCTGTTTTTCGCTCGTTTCGAGTTCGTGATTTCTTATCGTCCGGGCTCTAAGAACACCAAGCCTGATGCTTTATCTCGTCTCTTCAGTTCTTCAGTAGCCTCCACTGACCCCGAGGGGATTCTCCCTGAGGGGCGTGTTGTCGGGTTGACTGTCTGGGGAATTGAGAGGCAGGTAAAGCAAGCGCTCACTCACACTCCGTCGCCGCGCGCTTGTCCTAGGAACCTTCTTTTCGTTCCCGTTCCTACTCGTCTGGCCGTTCTTCAGTGGGCTCACTCTGCCAAGTTAGCCGGCCACCCTGGCGTTCGGGGTACGCTTGCTTCCATTCGCCAGCGTTTTTGGTGGCCCACCCGGGAGCATGACACGCGTCGTTTCGTGGCTGCTTGTTCGGTCTGCGCGCAGACTAAGTCCGGTAACTCCCCTCCTGCCGGCCGTCTCAGGCCGCTTCCCATTCCCTCTCGACCGTGGTCTCACATCGCCTTAGATTTTGTCACCGGACTGCCTTCGTCAGCGGGGAAGACTGTTATTCTTACGGTTGTCGATAGGTTCTCTAAGGCGGCTCATTTCATTCCCCTTGCTAAGCTTCCTTCTGCTAAAGAGACGGCACAAATCATCATCGAGAATGTTTTCAGAATTCATGGCCTTCCGTCAGACGTCGTTTCGGACAGAGGTCCGCAATTCACGTCTCAATTTTGGAGGGAGTTTTGCCGTTTGATTGGGGCTTCCGTCAGTCTCTCTTCCGGCTTTCACCCCCAGTCTAACGGTCAAGCAGAACGGGCCAATCAGACTATTGGTCGCATCTTACGCAGTCTTTCTTTTCGCAACCCTGCGTCTTGGTCAGAACAGCTCCCCTGGGCAGAATACGCCCACAACTCGCTTCCTTCGTCTGCGACCGGGCTATCTCCTTTTCAGAGTAGCCTCGGGTACCAGCCTCCGCTGTTCTCATCTCAGTTCGCCGAGTCCAGCGTCCCCTCCGCTCAGGCTTTTGTCCAACGTTGCGAGCGCACCTGGAAGAGGGTCAGGTCTGCACTTTGCCGTTATAGGACGCAGACTGTGAGGGCTGCTAATAAGCGTAGAACTAAGAGTCCTAGATATTGTCGCGGTCAGAGAGTTTGGCTCTCCACTCAGAACCTTCCCCTTAAGACGGCTTCTCGCAAGTTGACCCCGCGGTTCATTGGTCCGTTCCGTATTTCTCGGGTCATTAATCCTGTCGCAGTTCGACTTCTTCTTCCGCGATACCTTCGTCGCGTCCACCCGGTCTTCCATGTCTCCTGTATCAAGCCCGTTCTTCGCGCCCCCGCTCGTCTTCCCCCCCCCCCCCATCCTTGTCGAGGGCGCACCCATCTACAGGGTCCGTAGGATTTTGGACATGCGTCCTCGGGGCCGTGGTCACCAGTACCTCGTAGATTGGGAGGGGTACGGTCCTGAGGAGAGGAGTTGGGTTCCCTCTCGGGACGTGCTGGACCGTGCGCTGATCGAGGATTTCCTCCGTTGCCGCCAGGTTTCCTCCTCGAGTGCGCCAGGAGGCGCTCGGTGAGTGGGGGGGTACTGTCATGTATTGTCATGTTGTGTCTTTCTGTCCTTTCCTTTCACCCTGTCTCCCTCTGCTGGTCGTACTAGGTTACAGTTTCTGTCCCTCTTTCCCCCAGCTGTTCCTTGTCTTCTCTGACTACCTCATCCACCCCTTTTCCCACCTGTTCCCTTTTTCCCTCTGATTAGGTCCCTATATCTCTCTCTGTTTCTGCTCCTGTCTTTGTCGGATTCTCGTTTGTGTTACTCATGCCTGAACCAGACTATCTTCGTGTTTGCTTTACCTTGTCCTGTCCTGTCGGAATCTGCCTGTCCATCTGAGCCTAAGTGTGTTTCGTTATTAAAGAAACTCTGTTTATGTTAAACCGCTTTTGGGTCCTCACTCACCGCATAACACTCACGGTGTTCTGCCAAGCTCACGGTGTCCTGCCAAGCTCACGGTGTTCTGCCAAGCTCATTGTGTTCTGCTAAGCTCACGGTGTTCTGCCAAGCTCATGGTGTTCTGCCAAGCTCACGATGTTCTGCCAAGCTCATGGTGTCCTGCCAAGCTCACGGTGTTCTGCCAAGCTCACGGTGTCCTACCAAGCTCACGGTGTCCTGCCAAGCTCACGGTGTTCTGCCAAGCTCACGGTGTACTGCAAAGCTCACGGTGTCCTGCCAAGCTCACGGAGCATGAAGTAGCAACTCCGAGGGGAGATTGGGGGAGACATTGTTTTTCCTTCTAGGAGGCATCGCGTCCAATAGGCCAGGGGAAGCTAAGCTATCTCTAAAGTAAATTGAATTGAACATGTGAAAATGATATAATAGTTTGCCTAATTTCAGTTTACGTGCCAAAACAAGCAGTCGTTGTGTAGAGAATCATTGTACCGTCTAAACCGCTGTGAAATATATTTTAAATAAACAAAAACATTGTATTTTCAGCTGTTTGAAGCTGGTGCACAAAACCTAAAGTAAAAGACACAAAAAACTAAACTTCAGAATGGGAAGCATAGAAATAGAGCACATAGAACAGAACTGCTGCTTCTTAAACTGGCTTTCAAAGGGGATTGAAAGAACTGAAACTCAGATTTCTTTGTGAATTTGGTTGAGTCACACAAAATGTTACATATTGTAGCTTTAGACAGACAGACAGACAGACAGACAGACAGACAGACAGACAGACAGACAGACAGACAGACAGACAGACAGACAGACAGACAGACAGACAGACAGACAGACAGACAGACAGACAGACAGACAGACAGACAGACAGACAGACAGTTAAATGACTCACTACTGTAGTGGATCTGGATCAGAGAGTCTGCTAAATAAATCACTACTGTAGTGGCTCTGGATCAGAGAGTCTGCTAAATGACTCAATACTGTAGTGGCTCTGGATCAGAGAGTCTGCTAAATGACTCACTACTGTAGTGGATCAGAGAGTCTGTTAAATGACTCACTACTGTAGTGGCTCTGGATCAGAGAGTCTGTTAAATGACTCAATACTGTAGTGTCTCTGGATCAGAGAGTCTGCTAAATAAATCACTACTGTAGTGTCTCTGGATCAGAGAGTCTGCTAAATGACTCAATACTGTAGTGACTCTGGATCAGAGA
Source organism: Oncorhynchus mykiss (assembly GCF_057628025.1). Classification (NCBI taxonomy): domain Eukaryota; kingdom Metazoa; phylum Chordata; class Actinopteri; order Salmoniformes; family Salmonidae; genus Oncorhynchus; species Oncorhynchus mykiss. The sequence goes on from NC_143036.1 coordinate 3,646,299, forward strand.
GCATTTCTGCGAATGCATACATCTTTCCACCTGCCTGCCTGTCTGTGAGTGAATATGTCTGTCTGTCTTTCACCGATTTACCCATTGTTGCTCTATCACCAAGTGTTTTGCCTTGAAAGCGATGTTTTGACTTATGAACCAATACCCTTGATGCATATCAATGTGTTAATGTCCTGTGTCTGTGGAGGTGGGAAAGTGGAGAGAGAGGTGGGGTGGGAAAGTGGAGAGAGAGGTGGAGGTGGGAAAGTGGAGAGAGAGGTGGGGTGGGAAAGTGGAGAGAGAGGTGGAGGTGGGAAAGTGGAGAGAGAGGTGGGGTGGGAAAGTGGAGAGAGAGGTGGAGGTGGGAAAGTGGAGAGAGAGGTGGGGTGGGAAAGTGGAGAGAGAGGTGGAGGTGGGAAAGTGGAGAGAGAGGTGGAGGTGGGAAAGTGGAGAGAGAGGTGGGGTGGGAAAGTGGAGAGAGAGGTGGAGGTGGGAAAGTGGAGAGAGAGGTGGGGTGGGAAAGTGGAGAGAGAGGTGGAGGTGGGAAAGTAGAGAGAGAGGTGGGGTGGGAAAGTGGAGAGAGGTGGAGGTGGGAAAGTGGAGAGAGAGGTGGAGGTGGGAAAGTGGAGAGAGAGGTGGAGGTGGGAAAGTGGAGAGAGAGGTGGAGTTGGGAGAGAGAGGTGGAGGTGGGAAAGTGGAGAGAGAGGTGGGGTGGGAAAGTGGAGAGAGAGGTGGAGGTGGGAAAGTGGAGAGAGAGGTGGAGGTGGGAGAGAGAGAGAGAGGTGCTGTATATATATACAGTGCCTTGCGAAAGTATTCGGCCCCCTTGAACTTTGCGACCTTTTGCCACATTTCAGGCTTCAAACATAAAGATATAAAACTGTATTTTTTTGTGAAGAATCAACAACAAGTGGGACACAATCATGAAGTGGAACGACATTTATTGGATATTTCAAACTTTTTTAAACAAATCAAAAACTGAAAAATTGGGCGTGCAAAATTATTCAGCCCCTTTACTTTCAGTGCAGCAAACTCTCTCCAGAAGTTCAGTGAGGATCTCTGAATGATCCAATGTTGACCTAAATGACTAATGATGATAAATACAATCCACCTGTGTGTAATCAACTCTCCGTATAAATGCACCTGCACTGTGATAGTCTCAGAGGTTCGTTAAAAGCGCAGAGAGCATCATGAAGAACAAGGAACACACCAGGCAGGTCCGAGATACTGTTGTGAAGAAGTTTAAAGCCTGATTTGGATACAAAAAGATTTCCCAAGCTTTAAACATCCCAAGGAGCACTGTGCAAGCGATAATATTGAAATGGAAGGAGTATCAGACCACTGCAAATCTACCAAGACCTGGCCGTCCCTCTAAACTTTCAGCTCATACAAGGAGAAGACTGATCAGAGATGCAGCCAAGAGGCCCATGATCACTCTGGATGAACTGCAGAGATCTACAGCTGAGGTGGGAAACTCTGTCCATAGGACAACAATCAGTCGTATATTGCACAAATCTGGCCTTTATGGAAGAGTGGCAAGAAGAAAGCCATTTCTTAAAGATATCCATAAAAAGTGTTGTTTAAAGTTTGCCACAAGCCACCTGGGAGACGCACCAAACATGTGGAAGAAGGTGCTCTGGTCAGATGAAACCAAAATTGAACTTTTTGGCAACAATGCAAAACGTTATGTTTGGCGTAAAAGCAACACAGCTCATCACCCTGAACACACCATCCCCACTGTCAAACATGGTGGTGGCAGCATCATGTTTTGGGCCTGCTTTTCTTCAGCAGGGACAGGGAAGATGGTTAAAATTGATGGGAAGATGGATGGAGCCAAATACAGGACCATTCTGGAAGAAAACCTGATGGAGTCTGCAAAAGACCTGAGACTGGGACGGAGATTTGTCTTCCAACAAGACAATGATCCAAAACATAAAGCAAAATCTACAATGGAATGGTTCAAAAATGAACATATCCAGGTGTTAGAATGGCCAAGTCAAAGTCCAGACCTGAATCTAATCGAGAATCTGTGGAAAGAACTGAAAACTGCTGTTCACAAATGCTCTCCATCCAACCTCACTGAGCTCGAGCTGTTTTGCAAGGAGGAATGGGAAAAAATGTCAGTCTCTCGATGTGCAAAACTGATAGAGACATACCCCAAGCGACTTACAGCTGTAATCGCAGCAAAAGGTGGCGCTACAAAGTATTAACTTAAGGGGGCTGAATAATTTTGCACGCCCAATTTTTCAGTTTTTGATTTGTTAAAAAAGTTTGAAATATCCAATAAATGTCGTTCCACTTCATGATTGTGTCCCACTTGTTGTTGATTCTTCATAAAAAAATACAGTTTTATATCTTTTTGTTTGAAGCCTGAAATGTGGCAAAAGGTCGCAAAGTTCAAGGGGGCCGAATACTTTCGCAAGGCACTGTATATAGTACTGTCCAGACGTTTGACTTGTACTGTATAATAATATATACTAATGCTGTATATATATATATATATATATATATATATATATATAGTACTGTGGAAACGTTTTAGGCAGGTGTGAAAAAATGCTGTAAAGTAAGAATGCTTTTTCAAAAAATAGACATGTTAATAGTTTATATTTATCAATGAACAACATGCAAAGTGTGACCACCCTTTGTCTTCAAAACAGCATCAATTCCTCAAGGTTTTAATGTTTTAATTTAACAATTTATAATTACCTTCAGTGGACAGGCTCCATGAGTGTATTTCAAAAGCCCTCCTGGAACCCCATCTGTTTTGTTTTGGTTGTTGTTGTTGTTGACTAGTTTCTGCTTGAACAAAAAAATAATGGTTGATGGGGAATCTAACAATGACAAAAAATATATAATAAAAAAAATGTAACAATGTATTTGAGATAACAAGTGCTCATTGTAAAAATGTATTTGTTTTCAATAAAGTTTTGGAGATGAAATATAGTTTGCCATGTTGTCAACAGTCTAAGCCAACCCCGTCTGTTTTGGCCCTTGGTTTTTGCACACATCGGTTGGTTGCTAAACAACCAAACCGTTTATAGCAACTACAGCTTAAATGATTAACGCCTGGGATGCGTCGGAGCAACATGACCAAAATTACCAAAATTACTAACAACCAGGTTTTTGTCTGGACTATGCAAATACATTGAATTAATTTACTTATATATATATAAAAAAAACGTTTGAACGAAAATAGGTAGTTAATTGTTATTTTAATATGATGGTAACAGTTTTATAAAAACAAGGCACGCCAGGCAGTGCTGCATCATGAATACATTCGGAGGTAAATGCCGTTGTTTGGCCCAATGCGTTAGCCAGGCAACCAGTACACTGTTCACAAACCTACCAGGAAGTAAGGTACTTTAGTCCATTTACTATTTTTCAGAAAATCTGTACACAGGTTTGGTTATATAGCTAATAAACTAGTTGTGTAATTGTAACACCTTGCTACAGTTGGTCTGTAGCTTCAACTGTTAAAGACCATTTTGAAAACCAACCAATTTGAAATAGTTATAATGCATAATAATAATAATAAACTAATAATGTTTTGGTGGCGTGTGCTTATATCAGACCCCATTCACGTACTTGGATCCGATGGTCTGACCACAGAAATATAAGAAGCCATTAGGCCATCGTTTGACTTGATTGGGGAAGCCCGTTTCATAGACTATATTTCTATGGGTCTGAACAGCCAGTGGAGATACATTAAGTCTGGGAAGGAACCCATCCATTTCCCATGGGCAATTAATTATTCAATTAAAACTGATAACCGGTAGTCTCTGAGGGATATGATGTCAATTAATATTCAGATGGAATGTTGTTTCGAATCAAAACAGAAAATATTGTTTTGTAGATTGGAGTAGGCCTCGGTAGACTTTGATGGTCTCAGACAATATCCCCCATCTCCCTGTTGTGTAGGATCTCAACGTGATACGTATTGGAAAGCTTGAGAAATGACAGAACAATGAGGGAAAAAAAAAGACGAAAAAAAGGATTCTCAATCAAAATGGCGGCTATCTGAGAATTCATCTCAGCAGTTTCTAAAAGCTAAATTAGACCCCTGGTCACCATTTAGATTAGAACATCCAGAGGCTGGTTAAGTGGTAGGGGTCTGTATCTGAACCAGGGCAGTCACAACTAAGTAGATATCTGGGATAGGTAGAGGGGTCTAATAGAACATGATGGATATCGTAATTGCGTGACGAACTTCATTGAGTGGTCTGAGTTTAAGGGGCCAGGCGGTGTTAAATAGTTCAGCCAGGATAATAGGTTCTAATATTGATTGGCCGTCTGCTGGGATGTGTAAACAAAACATTTCCCAACAGAGAGAACACATCATCTGCTTCCCAAATGGGTCCCTGTTCCCTATATAGTGCACTACTTTAGACCAGGGCTGGCACCCTGTTCCCTATATAGTGCACTACTTTAGACCTGATACCAAATGGGACCTTGTTACCTATATAGTGCACTACTTTAGACCAGGGCTGGCACCCTGTTCCCTATATAGTGCACTACTTTAGACCTGATACCAAATGGGTCCCTGTTCTCTATATAGTGCACTACTTTAGACCAGGGCTGGCACCCTGTTCCCTATATAGTGCACTACTTTAGACCAGGGCTGGCACCCTGTTCCCTATATAGTGCACTACTTTAGACCAGGGCTGGCACCCTGTTCCCTATATAGTGCACTACTTTAGACCAGGGCTGGCACCCTGTTCCCTATATAGTGCACTACTTTAGACCAGGGCTGGCACCCTGTTCCCTATATAGTGCACTACTTTAGACCTGATACCAAATGGGTCCCTGTTCCCTAAATCGGTGGTCACCAACCATTTCTGAGTGAAGACCACTTTTGCAGTCAAAAAGCAAGCTGAGATTTACCGCTCAGACCTTTCTTTACAACACCATAGGAATGGGGTTTGTGCAGTTGGCCCTCATACATTACCACAGCATTTTGGGCTGCATATGTCTGGCCTGCCAATATTGTTCCTCTCAGACCAGATTGTATTTCAAAACATAAGGTTTGATAACAAAATAGATCAGTTGGTGTACAACTTGCGAAGCACAACTGAGTAAATAAATAAATAAATAAGTAAATAAATAAATAAATAAATAAATAAATAAGTAAATAAATAAATAAATAAATACATAAATAAATAAATAAGCAAATAAATAAATACATAAATAAATTGAAATGCATTGCTTTCAGAAAGTACTCAGACACCTTGACAATTTTCCATATTTCTGTTACATTACAGCTTTTTTTCTAAAACTGTTTAAATAAAACAAATCCTCAGCAATCTACACACAATACCCATAATGCCAAAGTGGAAACAGGTTTCTATTCAGCCCCTTTGCTATGAGACTCGAAATTGAGCTCAGGTGCATTCTGTTTCCATTGAGCATCCTTGAGATGTTTCCATAACTTGATTGGAGTCCACTTGTGGTAAATTCAATTGATTGGACATGATTTGGAAAGGCACACAACTGTCTATATAAGACCCCACAGTTGACAGTGTATGTCAGAACAAAAACTAAGCCATGGGGTCAAAGGAATTGTCTGTAGAGCTCTGAGACAAGATAGTGTTTAAGCACATATCTGGGGAAAGGTACCAAAACATTTTTACAGCATTGAAGGTCCCCAAGAACACAGCGGCCCTCATCATTCCTAAACGGAAGAAATTTGGAACCACAAAGACTCTTCATAGAGCTGGCCGTCCAGCCAAACTAAGCAATTGGGAGAGAAGGGCCTTGGTCAACGAGGTGACCAAGAGCCTGATGGTCACCTTGACAGAGCTCCAGAGTTCCTCTGTGGAGATAATCTCCGCAGCACTCCACCAATCAGACCTTAATGGGAGGTTGGCCAGACGGAAGCCACTCCTCAGTAAAAGGCACATGGAAGCCCACTTGAGTTTGCCAAAAGTCCCTTAAAGACTCGCAGACCATGAGAAACAAGATTCACTTTTTCTTCAACTTTGGCCTGAACCCAAAGTGTCACGTCTGGAGGAAACCTGGCATCAGCCCTACGGTGAAGCATGGTGGTGGTAGCGTCATGCTGTGGGGATGTTTTTCATCAACAGGGACTGGGAAACTATTCAGAATTGAGGGAAAGATGAACGGAGCAAAGTACAAAGAGATCCCTGACGAAAACATGCTCCAAAGCTCTCAGGACCTCAGACTGGTGCAAAGGTTCACCTTCCAACAGGAGAACAACCCTAAACACACAGCCAAGACAATGCAAGAGTGGCTTCAGGACAAATCTCTGAATGTCCTTGATTGGCCCGGCCAGAGCCCTGACTTGAACCAGATCGAACATCTCTGCAGAGACCTGAAAATAACTGTCCAGTGACGCTCCCCATCCAACCTGACAGAGCTTGAGAGGACATGCAGAGAAGAATGGGAGAAACTCCCCAAATACAGGCCAAGCTTGTTTTGTCATACCCAAGAAGACTTAATGCGGTAATTGTTGCCTCACCTAAAGTCTATGTGAAGCTGCTTCATATCACCAAGTGCTAACAGGATAACGTGTGAAATGCTTGATAATGTATATGATATAAACAGAGAAGTATATTTTATGGGTGATTTAAATATTGACTGGCTCTCATCAAGCTGCCCTCTCAACAAAAGTCTTCAAACTGTAACCAGTACCTGCAAACTGGTTCAGATTATCAGTCAACCTACCAGGGTAGTTACAAACAACACAAGAATGAAATCATCAGTAGGTATTGATCACATCTTTACTAATGCTGCAGAAATGTGCTTTAAAGCAGTATCCAAATGCATAGGATGTAGTGATCACAATATAGTAGCCATATCTAGGAAAGGCAAAGTTCCAAAGGCTGGGCCGAATGTAGTGTATAAGAGGTCATACAATAGGTTTTGTAGTGATTCTTATGTTGATGATGTAAATAATGTGTTGGTCTGTGGTGTGTAATGAGGAGCAACCAGATGCTGCACTTGAAACATTTATGAATGTTCCAGTTACTAATAAGCATGCACCCATTAAGAAAATGTAAAAACTGTTAAATCCCCATGGATTGACGAGGCATTGGAAAATTGTATGGTTGAGAGGGATGAGGCAAAAGGAATGACAAATAAGTCTGGCTGTACAATTTATTAGCAAATGTACTGCAAACTAATAAATTATTTTACAAAATAAAAATAAACTATACTAAGAAACAAAAACAAATAATACAGTATAAAGAATGAAAAGTAAAAAGCTTTGGAGCTTAAATTACATTTTGGGAAAAAAGGCAAACTTGACTTCATTCATTGATATCAGCTCAATCATCACACAACACACTGATGCTCAACCACTTAATGGCTTTTGTATTGGCAAGATAAGCAAAACTTAGGCATGACATGCCAGCAACAAACGCTGACACTACACATCCAAGTATATCGGACCAAACTATGAAGGACAATAGTACTTTTAAATTCTGTAAATTCAGTCTGGAAGAGGTGAAAAAAAGTATTGTCCATCAACAATGACAAGCCACCGGGTTCTGACCATCTAGATGGAAAATTACTGAGGATAATAGCAGACGATATTGTCACTCCTATTTGCCACATCTTCAATATAAGTCAACTAGATAGTGTGTGCCTTCAGGCCTGGATGGAAGCAAAAGTCGTTCTGCTATCTAGAAATAGTAAAGCCCCCTTTACTGGCTCAAATAGCCGACCAATCAGCATGTTAAGATCCATTTGTAAACTTTAGGAAATAATTGTGTTTGGCTAGATACATTGCTATTTCACAGTAAACAAATTGACAACAGATTTTCAGCTTTCTTATAGGGAAGGACATTCAACAAGCACAGCACTTACACAAATGATGGATGAATGGCTGAGAGACATTGATGATACAATTATTGTGGGGGTTGTCTTGTTAGACTTCAGTGTAGCTTTCGACATTGTTGATCAAGGTCTGCTGCTGGAAAAAAAAATGTATTTGTTATGGCTTTAACGTGGATAAAGAGTTACCTATCTAACAGAAGACAGAGAGGGTTCTAAATGCAATCCTATCCAACATAGTCCAGGTACAGTGCCTTGCGAAAGTATTCGGCCCCCTTGAACTTTGCGACCTTTTGCCACATTTCAGGCTTCAAACATAAAGATTTAAAACTGTATTTTTTTGTGAAGAATCAACAACAAGTGGGACACAATCATGAAGTGGAATGACATTTATTGGATATTTCAAACTTTTTTAACAAATCAAAAACTGAAAAAATTGGGCGTGCAAAATTATTCAGCCCCCTTAAGTTAATACTTTGTAGCGCCACCTTTTGCTGCGATTACAGCTGTAAGTCGCTTGGGGTATGTCTCTATCAGTTTTGCACATCGAGAGACTGAAATTGTTGCCCATTCCTCCTTGCAAAACAGCTCGAGCTCAGTGAGGTTGGATGGAGAGCATTTGTGAACAGCAGTTTTCAGTTCTTTCCACAGATTCTCGATTGGATTCAGGTCTGGACTTTGACTTGGCCATTCTAACACCTGGATATGTTTATTTTTGAACCATTCCATTGTAGATTTTGCTTTATGTTTTGGATCATTGTCTTTTTGGAAGACAAATCTCCGTCCCAGTCTCAGGTCTTTTGCAGACTCCATCAGGTTTTCTTCCAGAATGGTCCTGTATTTGGCTCCATCCATCTTCCCATCAATTTTAACCATCTTCCCTGTCCCTGCTGAAGAAAAGCAGGCCCAAACCATGATGCTGCCACCACCATGTTTGACAGTGGGTATGGTGTGTTCAGGGTGATGAGCTGTGTTGCTTTTACCCCAAATATAACGTTTTGCATTGTTGCCAAAAAGTTCAATTTCCGTTTCATCTGACCAGAGCACCTTCTTCCACATGTTTGGTGTGTCTCCCAGGTGGTTTGTGGCGAACTTTAAACGACACTTTTTATGGATATCTTTAAGAAATGGCTTTCTTCTTGCCACTTCCATAAAGGCCAGATTTGTGCAATATACGACTGATTGTTGTCCTATGGACAGAGACTCCCACCTCAGCTGTAGATCTCTGCAGTTCATCCAGAGTGATCATGGGCCTCTTGGCTGCATCTCTGATCAGTCTTCTCCTTGTATGAGCTGAAAGTTTAGAGGGACGGCCAGGTCTTGGTAGATTTGCAGTGGTCTGATACTCCTTCCATTTCAATATTATCGCTTGCACAGTGCTCCTTGGGATGTTTAAAGCTTGGTAAATCTTTTTGTATCCAAATCAGGCTTTAAACTTCTTCACAACAGTATCTCGGACCTGCCTGGTGTGTTCCTTGTTCTTCATGATGCTCTCTGCGCTTTTAACGGACCTCTGAGACTATCACAGTGCAGGTGCATTCATACGGAGACTTTATTACACACAGGTGGATTGTATTTATCATCATTAGTCATTTAGGTCAACATTGGATCATTCAGAGATCCTCATTGAACTTCTGGAGAGAGTTTGCTGCACTGAAAGTTAAGGGGCTGAATAATTTTGCACGCCCAATTTTTCAGTTTTTGATTTGTTAAAAAAGTTTGAAATATCCAATAAATGTCGTTCCACTTCATGATTGTGTCCCACTTGTTGTTGATTCTTCACAAAAAAATACAGTTTTATATCTTTATGTTTGAAGCCTGAAATGTGGCAAAAGGTCGCAAAGTTCAAGGGGTCTGAATACTTTCGCAAGGCACTGTAGAAGCAGGAATTCCCCAGGGCAGCTCCATAGGCCCCTTACTTTTTTCAATCTTTACTAACGACAAGCCACTGGTGGATGACTCAACACTACACACGTCAGCTACTGCAGCAACTAAAATTACTGCAACACTTAACAAAGAGCTGCATTTAGTTTCAGAATGGGTGGCAAGGAATAAGTTAGTCCTAAATATATGGCCCTTAAAAGCACTCGGAGAGCTAACATCAATGAAATACCTAGTCAGTATCTCATGAGTGAAAGTGGAAGAGAGATTGATATCATCACTACTTGTTTTTTTAACAGGTGTGACAAGCTGAATCAGACACCCACACAAACCCCACTAGACATGCCACCAGAGGTCTCTTCACAATCTCCAAGTCCAAAACAGACTATGGGAGGAACACAGAACTACATAGAGCCATGACTACATGGAACTCTATTCCACATCAGGTAACTGATGCAGCAGTAGAATCCGATTTAAAAAAACAGGTTAAAAAACACCTTATGGAACAGCAGGGACGAAGAGACACACACTCAGGTATAGATGGAGGGATACACGCAAAAACGCCAGCAGGCTACACATACGGACATTGAAATAACATTGAATGGTGGTTATATACATTTTCTATTGTAGACATGAGGTGATAAGAATGTTATGTGATGTTCTGTTTTATCTTTTGTAAGTGCCTTAATGTGTTTGGACCCCAGGAAGAGTAGCTGCTGCCTTGACAGGAACTAATGGGAATCCATAATAAACCCCAGGAAGAGTAGCTGCTGCCTTGGCAGGTACTAATGGGGATCCATAATAAACCCCAGGAGGAGTAGCTGTTGCCTTGACAGGAACTAATGGGGATCCATAATAAACCCCGGGAAGAGTAGCTGTTGTCTTGACAGGAACTAATGGGGATCCATGATAAACCCCAGGAAGAGTAGCTGCTGTCTTGACAGGAACTAATGGGGATCCATAATAAACCCCAGGAAGAGTAGCTGCTGTCTTGAAAGGAACTAATGGGGATCCATAATAAACACCAGGAAGCGTAGCTGCTGCCTTGGTCAGGAACTAATGGGGATCCATAATAAACCCCAGGAAGAGTAGCTGCTGTCTTGACAGGAACTAATGGGGATCCATAATAAACCCCAGGAAGAGTAGCTGCTGCCTTGGCAGGACCTAATGGGGATCCATAATAAACCACATAATAAACCCCAGGAAGAGCAGCTGCTGCCTTGACAGGAACTAATGGGGATCCATAATAAAACCCAGGACGAGTAGCTGCTGCCTTGGCAGGAACTAATGGGGATCTATAATAAACCCCAGGAAGAGTAGCTGTTGCCTTGACAGGAACTAACGGCGATCCATAATAAACCCTGGGAAGAGAAGCTGCTTCCTTGACAGGAACTAACGGCGATCCATAATAAACCCCGGGAAGAGAAGCTGCTGTCTTGACAGGAACTAATGGGGATCCATAAAAAAAAACCAGGAAGAGTAGCTGCTGTCTTGAAAGGAACTAATGGGGATCCATAATAAACCCCAGGAAGAGTAGCTGCTGTCTTGAAAGGAACTAATGGGGATCCATAATAAACACCAGGAAGAGTAGCTGTTGCCTTGACAGGAACTAATGGGGATCCATAATAAACCCCGGGAAGAGTAGCTGCTGTCTTGACAGGAACTAATGGGGATCCATAATAAACCCCAGGAAGAGTAGCTGCTGTCTTGAAAGGAACTAATGGGGATCCATAATAAACCCAGGAAGAGTAACTGCTGTCTTGAAAGGAACTGATGGGGATCAATAATAAACCCCAGAAAGAGTAGCTGCTACCCTGATAGGAACTAATGAGGACCAATAATAAACCCCAGGAAGAGTAGCTGCTGCCTTGGCAGGAACTAATGGGGATCCTTAATAAACCACAGGAAGAGTAGCTGCTGCCTTGACAGGAACTAATGGGGATCCATAATAAACCCCAGGAAGAGTAGCTGCTGCCTTGACAGGAACTAATGGGGAACCATAATAAACCCAAGGAAGAGTAGCTGCTGCCTTGACAGGAACTAATGGGGATCCATAATAAACCCCTGGAACTAATGGGGATCCATAATAAACCCAGGGAACTAATGGGGATCCATAATAAACCCCAGGAAGAGTAGCTGTTGCCTTGACAGGAACTAATGGGGATCCATAATAAACCCCAGGAAGAGTAGCTGTTGCCTTGACAGGAACTACTGGGGATCCATAATAAACCCCGGGAAGAGTAGCTGTTGTCTTGACAGGAACTAATGGGGATCCATAATAAACCCCAGGAAGAGTAGCTGCTGTCTTGACAGGAACTAATGGGGATCCATAATAAACCCCAGGAAGAGTAGCTGCTGTCTTGAAAGGAACTAATGGGGATCCATAATAAACACCAGGAAGCGTAGCTGCTGCCTTGGTCAGGAACTATTGGGGATCCATAATAAACCCCAGGAAGAGTAGCTGCTGTCTTGACAGGAACTAATGGGGATCCATAATAAACCCCAGGAAGAGTAGCTGCTGCCTTGGCAGGACCTAATGGGGATCCATAATAAACCACATAATAAACCCCAGGAAGAGCAGCTGTTGCCTTGACAGTAACTAATGGGGATCCATAATAAAACCCAGGACGAGTAGCTGCTGCCTTGGCAGGAACTAATGGGGATCTATAATAAAAAAAACCAGGAAGAGTAGCTGTTGCCTTGACAGGAACTAACGGCGATCCATAATAAACCCCGGGAAGAGAAGCTGCTTCCTTGACAGGAACTAACGGCGATCCATAAAAAACCCCGGGAAGAGAAGCTGCTGTCTTGACAGGAACTAATGGGGATCCATAAAAAAACCCAGGAAGAGTAGCTGCTGTCTTGAAAGGAACTAATGGGGATCCATAATAAACCCCAGGAAGAGTAGCTGCTGTCTTGAAAGGAACTAATGGGGATCCATAATAAACACCAGGAAGAGTAGCTGTTGCCTTGACAGGAACTAATGGGGATCCATAATAAACCCCGGGAAGAGTAGCTGCTGTCTTGACAGGAACTAATGGGGATCCATAATAAACCCCAGGAAGAGTAGCTGCTGTCTTGAAAGGAACTAATGGGGATCCATAATAAACACCAGGAAGCGTAGCTGCTGCCTTGGTCAGGAACTATTGGGGATCCATAATAAACCCCGGGAAGAGTAGCTGCTGTCTTGACAGGAACTAATGGGGATCCACAATAAACCCCAGGAAGAGTAGCTGCTGTCTTGAAAGGAACTAATGGGGATCCATAATAAACCCAGGAAGAGTAGCTGCTGTCTTGAAAGGAACTGATGGGGATCAATAATAAACCCCAGGAAGAGTAGCTCCTACCCTGATAGGAACTAATGAGGATCAATAATAAACCCCAGGAAGAGTATCTGCTGCCTTGGCAGGAACTAATGGCGATCCTTAATAAACCACAGGAAGAGTAGCTGCTGCCTTGACAGGAACTAATGGGGATCCATAATAAACCCAAGGAAGAGTAGCTGCTGCCTTGACAGGAACTAATGGGGAACCATAATAAACCCCAGGAAGAGTAGCTGCTGCCTTGACAGGAACTAATGGGGATCCATAATAGACCCCTGGAATTAATGGGGATCCCATGATGAACACCAGGGAACTAATGGGGATCCATAATAAACCCCCAGGAAGAGTAGCTGTCGCCTTGTCAGGAACTAATGGGGATCCATAATGAAGCCCAGGAAGAGTAGCTGTCGCCTTGTCAGGAAGTAATGGGGACCATAATAAACCCCCAGGGAATCATGGAGATGCACTCTGATAAATACCCAGGAACTAATGGGATCCATGATGAACCCCAGGAACTAATGGGGATCCATAATAAACCCCAGGAACTAATGAGGGATTCGTAATAAACCCCAGGGAACTAACTGGGATCCATGATAAAATTCCCAGGAAGAGTGGCTGCTGACCTTGGCAGGAGACTAATGGGGATCCATAATAAACCCCAGGAACTAATGGGGATCCATAATAAACCCCAGGAACTAATGGCAATACGTAATAAACCCCAGGAACTAATGGGGATCCATAATAAACCCCAGGAAATAATGGGGATCCATAATAAACCCCAGGAACTAATGGGGATCCATAATAAACCCCAGAACTAATGGGGATCCATAATAAACCCCAGGATCTAATGGGGATCCATAATAAACCCCAGGGAAGAAGTTGAGCAAGCAAATACTGAGTTAAGGGTGTTGATACTTCTGTTAATGTGATATTCCTACTTTTAGTACATTTGCAAACATTTTCTTAAACACCTGTTTTGCGTTTGTGTCATTATGTAGGTGTGTAGATTGATGGGGGGAAAAAATTAAACAATCAATTTTAGATTACAGAGCTATAACGTAACAAAAATAGGAAAACGTCAAGGGATTGAGTACTTTAGGAATGCGCTGTAATATAACAGGCTTTAAAGTCAATGATACTAATTTCTAGATTTAAGTAAGAGAGATGGTGTTTTTCTTGGAACGAACCAAATATCAATAAGTATAACAGCAGGGGCCTTATTGAGTCACCATAGTGATTGGTACTTATAATATGTCTCATATCATTAGGGTCTCTGTATCTCTCTAGTTAAGGCTAGCCTGACTCCCTTTCCACACTGCCACATGTATGTATATTAATGAGCCCTTGGAGACAACAACACTACACCACACAGAAAGATATCATTCATTTATTTTGTTGCGCCCTGGATATTTAAATCCAACTGGAAACAGAAATTAAATCAACAGCGCATTTATTCACTGTTTAAATGAAATGTGAAACATACATTATTAAAAGCATCACTCTGTTTATATATATACTTATCCAAAGCTCTTTGTGGAATACGGCTATTTTCAATACTCATAAAGACTCGTTTACATTTTTGTTTTCAAAGTAGAAATATCATCATAACATAAAAATATCTATAAATGCATGTCTGACTTCTTCTTAAAGTGATGACAGCACGGTGTGTGTGGTCCCAATGAAGTGGTGCATTTGCATCACTGTTATAGATTAAGACAATCGATTAAAGAATTTAACAGAGAGAGAGAGAGAGAGAGAGAGAGAGAGAGAGAGAGAGAGAGAGAGAGAGAGAGAGAGAGAGAGAGAGAGAGAGAGAGAGAGAGAGAGAGAGAGAGAGAGAGAGAGAGGGAGAGAGAGAGAGAGAGAGAGAGAGAGAGAGAGAGAGAGAGAGAGAGAGAAAGAGAGAGAGAGAGAGAGAGAGAGAGAGAGAGAGAGAGAGAGAGAGAGGAGAGAGAGAGAGAGAGGGAGAGAGAGAGAGAGAGAGAGAGAGAGAGAGAGAGAGAGAGAGAGAGAGAGAGAGAGAGAGGGAGAGAGAGAGAGAGAGAGAGAGAGAGAGAGAGAGAGAGAGAGAGAGAGAGAGAGAGAGAGGGAGAGAGAGAGAGAGAGAGAGAGAGAGAGAGAGAGAAGGGGCAGAGAGAGAGAGAGAGGAGAGAGAGAGAGAGAGAGAGAGAGAGAGGGAGAGAGAGAGAGAGAGAGAGAGAGAGAGAGAGAGAGAGAGAGAGAGAGAGAGAGGGAGAGAGAGAGAGAGAGAGAGAGAGAGAGAGAGAGAGAGAGAGAGAGAGGGCAGAGAGAGAGAGAGGAGAGAGAGAGAGAGAGAGAGAGAGAGAGAGGGAGAGAGAGAGAGAGAGAGAGAGAGAGAGAGAGAGAGAGAGAGAGAGGAGAGAGAGAGAGAGGGAGAGAGAGAGAGAGAGAGAGAGAGAGAGAGAGAGAGAGAGAGAAGGGGCAGAGAGAGAGAGAGGAGAGAGAGAGAGAGAGAGAGAGAGAGAGAGAGAGGGAGAGAGAGAGAGAGAGAGAGAGAGAGAGAGAGAGAGAGAAGGGGCAGAGAGAGAGAGAGGAGAGAGAGAGAGAGAGAGAGAGAGAGAGAGAGAGAGAGAGAGAGAGGGAGAGAAAAAAGAAAAAAAGAAAACTGCAAGACTCGATGAAGACAATACAAGCAACAAACCAAAAAGACAGGATTTTGAAAAAGTAGACTATTTTTCATAAAATTATACAGTTATCTTAGCTGAGTTTCTGAATTGTTAGCTGAATTGTTTACATGTTGCTAAGCAGTTGCTAGGGACTCTATCCTGGAAGAAGCTAGCTAGCTTACAAAGAATAACAAAAAAAGAATCTCTAGTTAACAGAAGAAAATAAGGACAAAATAAGGAGCAAGAGAAAAAGGAAAAGAAGAAAGGACAACAAAGTGAAACAGTCCTCTGAAGAAACAAGAGAGCATTATACAAGAAACAGCACTTCTCTTGCAACATTGTAGCCAACGTCACCAGCGTTGCTATGGGAATTATGTTTACCCACAGACATCCAAACAGGAGCCAAAAGTTTCAAAGGTTTGTTGATGGGACAGAACCATGAATGCCTGTTTGCAGATCCAGTTACAAAACAAGAGCAAATTTAATTTTCATACCAATGAGGAACATCAAAGAGTTATTTGCAACCCATTGCCCTTTATAAAAAGAGGGGCATCAGCCAAGGATGTGGGATTCAGCATTTTTGAAGAAGCTGACCAGA
>NC_143036.1:3672500-3735000 GCF_057628025.1 Oncorhynchus mykiss
GTGCTACCTATATCCCCCCACTAAAAATGCCATCTTTAATGAAGACAGCTTCTCCATCCTGGAGGGGGAAATCAATCATTTCCAGGCCCAGGGACATGTACTAGTCTGTGGGAGCCTAAATGCCAGACAGGTAAAGAACCTGACACCCTCAGCACACAGGGGGACAAACACCTGCCTGGAAGATGGTCCAGCATTCCCTCCCACATGTGCCTCCCTAGGCACAACTATGTCAACATAACCAACAAAAACGGGTCACAACTCCTGCAGCTCTGTCGCACGCTGGGTATGTACATAGTCAACGGTAGGCTTCGAGGGGACTCCTATGGTAGGTACACCTATAGCTCATCTCTTGGCAGTAGTACTGTAGACTACTTTATCACTGACCTCAACCCAGAGTCTCTTAGAACGTTCACAGTCAGCCCACTGACACCCCTATCAGACCACAGCAAAATCACAGTCTACTTAAACAGAGCAATACTCAATCATGAGGCATCAAAGCCAAAGGAACTGAGTAACATTAAGAAATGCTATAGATGGAAGGAATGCAGTTTGGAAACCTACCAAAAAACAATTAGGCAACAACAAATTCAATCCCTTTTAGACAATTTCCTGGGTAAAACGTTCCACTGTAATAGTGAAGGTGTAAACTTGGCAGTAGAAAATCTTAACAGTATATTTGACCTCTCAGCTTCCCTATCAAATCTAAAAATCTCAAATAGAAAACCGAAGAAAATTAACAATAATGACAAATGGTTTGATGAAGAATGCAAAAATCTAAGAAAGAAATTGAGAAACCAAAAACATAGAGACCCGGAAAACCTGAGTGTACGCCTTCACTATGGTGAATCACTAAAACAATACAGAAATACACTACGGAAAAAGAAGGAACAGCATGTCAGAAATCAGCTCAATGCAATTGAAGAATCCATGGACTCCAACCACTTCTGGGAAAATTGGAAAACACTAAACAAACAACAACACAAAGAATTATCTATCCAAAATGGAGATGTATGGGTAAACCACTTCTCCAATCTTTTTGGCTCTATAACAAAGAATAAAGAGCAAAAACATATACATGATCAAATACAGATCTTAGAATCAACTATTAAAGACTACCAGAACCCACTGGATTCTCCAATTACATTGAATGAGTTACAGGACAAAATAAAAACCCTCCAACCCAAAAGGCCTGTGTTGTTGATGGTATCCTCAATGAAATTATCAAATATACAGACAACAAATTCCAATTGGCTATACTAAAACTCTTTAACATCATACTTAGCTCTGGCATCTTCCCCAATATTTGGAACCAAGGACTGATCACCACAATCCACAAAAGTGGAGACAAATTTGACCCCAATAACTACCGTGGAATATGTGTCAACAGTAACCTTGGGAAAATCCTCTGCATTATTATTAACAGCAGACTTGTACATTTCCTCAATGAAAACAATGTACTGAGCAAATGTCAAATTGGCTTTTTACCAAATTACCGTACAACAGACCATGTATTCACCCAGCACGCCCTAATTGACAACCAAACAAACCAAAACAAAGGCAAAGTCTTCTCATGCTTTGTTGATTTCAAAAAAGCCTTCGACTCAATCTGGCATGAGGGTCTGCTATACAAACTGATGGAAAGTGGTGTTGGGGGTAAAACATACGACATTATAAAATCCATGTACACAAACAACTAGTGTGCGGTTAAAATTGGCAAAAAACACACATCTTCCCACAGGGTCGTGGGGTTAGACAGGGTTGCAGCTTAAGCCCCACCCTCTTCAACATATATATCAACGAATTGGCGCGGGCACTAGAAAAGTCTGCAGCACCCGGCCTCCCCCTGCTAGAATCCGAAGTCAAATGTCTGCTGTTTGCCGATGATCTGGTGCTTCTGTCACCAACCAAGGAGGGCCTACAGCAGCACCTAGACCTTATGCACAGATTCTGTCAGACCTGGGCCCTGACAGTAAATCTCAGTAAGACCAAAATAATGGTGTTCCAAAAAAGGTCCAGTCACCAGGACCACAAATACAAATTCCATCTAGACACTGTTGCCCTAGAGCACACAAAAAACTATACATACCTTGGCCTAAACATCAGCTCCACAGGTAACGTCCACAAAGCTGTGAACGATCTGAGAGACAAGGCAAGAAGGGCATTCTATGCCATCAAAAGAAACATAAGTTTCAACATACCAATTAGGATTTGGCTAAAAATACTTGAATCAGTCATAGAGCCCATTGCCCTTTATGGTTGTGAGGTTTGGGGTCCGCTCACCAACCAAGACTTCACAAAATGGGACAAACACCAAATTGAGACTCTGCAGGCAGAATTCAGCAAAAATATCCTCCGTGTACAACGTAGAACACCAAATAATGCATGCAGAGCAGAATTAGGCCGATACCAACTAATTATCAAAATCCAGAAAAGAGCCGTTAAATTCTACAACCACCTAAAAGGAAGCGATTCACAAACCTTCCATAACAAAGCCATCACCTACAGAGAGATGAACCTGGAGAAGAGTCCCCTAAGCAAGCTGGTCCTGGGGCTCTGTTCACAAACACAAACACACCCTACAGAGCCCCAGGACAACAGCACAATTAGACCCAACCAAATCATGAGAAAACAAAAAGATAATTACTTGACACATTGGAAAGAATTAACAAAAAAACAGAGCAAACTAGAATGCTATTTGGCCCTAAACAGAGAGTACACAGTGGCAGAAAACCTGACCACTGTGACTGACCCAAAATTAAGGAAAGCTTTGACTATGTACAGACTCAGTGAGCATAGCCTTGCTATTGAGAAAGGCCGCCGTAGGCAGACATGGCTCTCAAGAGAAGACAGGCTATGTGCTCACTGCCCACAAAAATGAGGTGGAAACTGAGCTGCACTTCCTAACCTCCTGCCCAATGTATGACCATATTAGAGAGACATATTTCCCTCAGATTACACAGATCCACAAAGAATTCGAAAACAAATCCAATTTTGAAAAACTCCCATATCTACTGGGTGAAATTCCACAGTGTGCCATCACAGCAGCAAGATTTGTGACCTGTTGCCACGCGAAAAGGGCAACCAGTGAAGAACACACACCATTGTAAATACAACCCATATTTATGCTTATTTATTTTATCCTGTGTCCTTTAACCATTTGTACATTGTTAAAACACTGTATATATATATAATATAACATTTGTAATGTCTTTACTGTTTTGAAACCTCTGTATGTGTAATGTTTACTGTTAATTTTTGTTGTTTTTCACTTTATATATTCACTTTGTATGTTGTCTACCTCACTTGCTTTGGCAATGTTAACACATGTTTCCCATGCCAATAAAGTCCTTGAATTGAATTGAATTGAATCGTAGTGACAGATAGAGAGATAGCAGGGACAGATAGAGAGATAGCAGGGACATATAGAGAGACAGCAGGGACATATAGAGAGATAGTAGTGGCAGATAGAGAAATAGCATGGACAGATAGAGAGATAGTAGTGGCAGACAGAGAGATAGCATGGACAGATAGAGAGATAGTAGGGACAGATAGAGAGATAGCAGTGGCAGATAGAGAGATAGCATGGACAGATAGAGAGATAGTAGGGACAGATAGAGAGATAGCAAGTGGATAGTGATCACAAGGGGGGAAAGAGAGATAACAGGATGAGAAATTGAGCAACAGCCCAGAACACTATAGAACGATATGAAACTCAGAGAGGACTGATCCTAAATAACAAGGAAACACAGATACAGGGTGAGAAAATAACAAGATACTATGAATACAGGCTGTTCTGAAGGGTGACAAGGGTGAGCAACTCATCATCAGGGACGTGTTTGTGGTGTTTTTGCACACAGTGTATCTACAGTACCTCGGGACACGAACATAGTTCAACTGAAAATAGAATGCGTTAATGAATGAACGTTAATATGATACGAAGGTATACTACAGGGTTGAATGTTACAGAGAGGTATACTACAGAGAGGTATACTACATGGTTGAATGTTACAGAGAGGTATACTACAGAGAGGTACACTACAGGGTTGAATGTTACAGAGAGGTATACTACAGGGTTGAATGTTACAGAGAGGTATACTACAGAGAGGTATACTACAGAGAGGTACACTAAAGGGTTGAATGTTACAGAGAGGTATACTATATAAGGGTATACTACAGGGTTGAATGTTACAGAGAGGTATACTACAGGGTTGAATGTTACAGAGAGGTATACTACATAGGGGTATACTACAGAGAGGTAAACTACAGAGAGGTATACTACAGGGTTGAATGTTACAGAGAGGTATACTACATAGGGGTATACTACAGAGAGGTAAACTACAGAGAGGTATACTACAGGGTTGAATGTTACAGAGAGGTATACTACATAGGGGTATACTATAGAGAGGTATACTACAGAGGGGTATACTACAGGTTTGAATGTTACAGAGAGGTATACCACATAGGGGTATACTATAGAGAGGTATACTACAGAGGGGTGTACCACAGAGAGGTATACTACAGAGAGGTATACTACATAGGGGTATGCTACAGAGAGGTATACTACAGGGTTGAATGTTACAGAGAGGTATACTACATAGGGGTATACTACAGAGAGGTAAACTACAGAGAGGTATACTACATAGGGGTATACTACAGAGAGGTATACTACAGGGTTGAATGTTACAGAGAGGTATACTACATAGGGGTATACTACAGAGAGGTATACTACAGAGATGTATACTACATAGGTGTATACTACAGAGATGTATACTACAGAGAGGTAAACTACAGAGAGGTATACTATAGAGGGGTATACTACAGAGAGGTATACTACAGAGAGGTATACTACAGAGAGGTATACTACAGAGGGGTATACTACAGAGAGGTATACTACAGAGAGGTATACTACAGAGAGGTATACTATAGAGATATATACTACAGAGAGGTATACTATAGAGAGGTATACTACAGAGGGGTATACTACAGAGAGGTATACTACAGAGATGTATACTACAGAGAGGTATACTACAGAGAGGTATACTACAGAGGGGTATACTACAGAGAGGTATACTATAGAGAGGTATACTACAGAGATATATACTACAGAGAGGTATACTACAGAGAGGTATACTGTAGAGGGGTAAACTACAGAGAAACTTCAATGAGTTAGACTACTAACTTGCATAAATATTCTAAAATTAGTTCATAAAAAAATTAAATAAGCCATAAATGTTCTAATTGACTCAACAACCAAAAACACGTCTCGTAATTTCGCTTTTTAATGAGCCAGAAAATCAATAGTTATATCTGTGTTTATCAAAGTTAGCTGGCTACCTAAATGTATCCTGACTCCTTAGATCCTGCTTTGTAATGTATTCTCCTGAATTAAAGCTAAAGTTGTCTTGTTGACACAAAATATTCTAATTATAATGTTGTAACAGATCCCACCTTGTGGGATGATGGCTAGAAGGCCGGTGACGTCGAACGCCGAGCACCGCCCGAACAAGGAGAGGCAACGACTTCGGCAGAAGTCGTGACACAGGGTAATTCAGAAGAGCTGCCGAAGTCGTTGCCTCTCCTCGTTCGGGCGGTGCTCGGCGTTCGACGTCACCGGCCTTCTAGCCATCATTGATCCATTTTTCATTTTCCATTGGTTTTGTCTTGTCTTCCCACACACCTGTTTTCAATCCCATTCATTACCTGTTGTGTATTTAACCCTCTGTTTCCCCTCATGTCTTTGTCAGAGATTGTTTTATTGTCAGTGTTGTTTCTTTATTGTGTTGGTGCGCGACGGTTCCTCGTACCCATGTTTGTTCATGTCTGTACTGTTTAGTGTTATGGAGCATGTTCTGTGGACATTTATTAAAACCTGTTAAAGATAGGGCTGACTACTGCCCCCTTTGGAAGAATTGCGTGCCCATAGTAAACTGAAAAAAAATCTGTCCAAAATTGCTAATATATGCATATAATATTATTATTGGATAGAAAACACTCTAAAGCTTCTAAAACCGTTGGAATTATGTCTGTAAGTATAGCAGAACTCACAGGGCAGGCATTCTTCCAAACTAGTTTTGTGGTCATGAAAGTTAGGGCAACTTTGACGTCATCGCCCCCACCCTTCCCAACCAGCTATGGATCTGGGGACACTTTCTATGTCTTCCACTAGATGTCCTCATTCTGTAGAGCGTTTAATCGTTCAAATCCTGCGAGTTTTGGCCCTATGGGAGTGAATTGAGTGAGTGCCGCGAGAAAATACCTGTGCGTTAGGGCGCGAATTGGTCACAGCCATTCCTTTGTTCCAGCACTCCGGAGGAGAACTAACAATGACCGGTGGAATTGAAAATTGTTTAGTATGTCTATAACATCCTAAAGCTTGATTCTGCACTTAGTTTGACCTGTTTAGTCGACATATAATATGTAATTTTGAAGTTTTGATGCGCAACTTTTCCGGACCAGAGGACATTTTGAGTGCATTTCAGCTGATATTGTTAGCAGTAGCTAATACAAAGACACAAGACTTGAAACCAAACGATGTTTTGGGTAAGTATGAAGCCTTCCAGAACATTCTGAACGAAGACCATCAAAGGTAAGGGAATATTTATGCTGAAATCTGTGTTTCTGTTGACTCCAACATAGCGGAGAAATATAGCTTATATCTGAGCGCCGTCTCAGAATATTGAATAGTGAGCGATTTCTGTAACGTTAAAAATAAATGTAACAAAGCGGTTGCATAAAGAAGCAGTGTATCTTTCTAACTATATGTAGAACATGTATATTTAGTCAAAGTTTATGATGTCTATTTACGTTATCTTGCCGCGCTACCTAGATTTCCTGCTGACATTTTTGAGTATTTTCTGAACATGAATTCAATGTAAATGGACATTTATGGATATAAATGGCATATTATTGAAAAAAAAAAAATGTACTGTGTAACATGTCCTATTACTGTCATCTGATGAAGATTTTCAAAAGGTTAGTGAATTATTTATTTTTTAATCCTGCTTTTATAATTTTATATTTTCTGGGACAAAATGGCTGCCTCTTGTCTTCGTTTCGGTGGTGGTCTAATATAAATATGTGGTGTGTTTTCGCCGTAAAACATTTAAAAAATCTGACTTGATGGGTAGATGAACAAGGTGTTTATCTTTCATTTGAGGTATTGGACTTGTTAATGTGTGGAGGTTAAATATTTCTAAGAATATTTTTGCGTTCCATGCGTCACGGTCCAGCTGAACGTGGGAGGGGATGTTCCCAAAAGGGATCCCTAAGACTCCATTTACACTCAAAATCATATCAAATCAAATCAAATTTATTTATAAAGCCCTTCGTACATCAGCTGATATCTCAAAGGGCTGTACAGAAACCCAGCCTAAAACCCCAAACAACAAGCAATGCAGGTGTAGAAGCACTCTATTTCGACTCTCCTGCACCTGACTTCCTTGCCACCTATACACACGGCGCTGACACCCTGTTAAATCTAAAGTTGTCTTGTTGACATAAAATATTCTAATTATATTGTTGTAACAGATCCCACCTTGTCATATTCACCACCCTCTCCAAAACACACGCTAAGGCTCACACACACATATACACAAACACGCATGAACGCACAGAGTCAAGCACACACTTGACAACACACACCGAATCCTGCGGAACAATTTCGTCCAATCTGACAAACGATAAGTTATTGTCAGATATTTGACTTATTCTCTGTATTAGATTGATTTCCTCTCTCCAATCGAGACTCGGTTCATGTCTCAAGACTGCTGCTTCAGCCGGATAAACCCTGACTTTAGGTCAGCTGGACAAAAACTTCCTTACTTACAATTCTAAAAATAAAATAACTGGAAACAGCACCTGTTAAGTAAATTTAGTAACTAAATACTCAGCCCAGAGGAATAGTCACTAAACACTCAGCCTAGAGGTATAGTATTAAACACTCAGCCCAGAGGTATAGCATTAAACACTCAGCCCAGAGGTATAGAATTAAACACTCAGCCCAGAGGTATAGTATTAAACACTCAGCCCAGAGGAATAGTCACTAAACACTCAGCCCAGAGGTATAGTAACTAAACACTCAGCCCAGAGGTATAGTATTAAACACTCAGCCCAGAGGTATAGTATTAAACACTCAGCCCAGAGGTATAGTATTAAACACTCAGCCCAGAGGTATAGTATTAAACACTCAGCCCAGAGATATAGTCACTGAACACTCAGCCCAGAGGTATAGTAACTAAACACTCAGCCCAGAGGAATAGTCACTAAACACTCAGCCCAGAGGAATAGACACTAAACACTCAGCCCAGAGGAATAGACACTAAACACTCAGCCCAGAGGTATAGTATTAAACACTCAGCCCAGAGATATAGTCACTGAACACTCAGCCCAGAGGTATAGTCACTAAACACTCATCCCAGAGGTATAGTCACTAAACACTCAGCCCAGAGGTATAGTAACTAAACACTCAGCCCAGAGGTATAGTAACTAAACACTCAGCCCAGAGGTATATTATTAAACACTCAGCCCAGAGGTATAGTATTAAACACTAAGCCCAGATGTATAGTATTAAACACTCAACCCAGAGTTATAGTAACTACACACTCAGCCCAGAGGTATAGTATTAAACACTCAGCCCAGAGGTATAGTCACTAAACACTCAGCCCAGCGGTATAGTATTAATCACTCAGCCCAGCGGTATAGTATTAATCACTCAGCCCAGAGGTATAGTATTAAACACTCAGCCCAGAGGTATAGTCACTAAACACTCAGCCCAGAGGTATAGTCACTAAACACTCAGCCCAGAGGTATAGTATTAAATAGGACCTAAACACAAAGAACTGTTTCTGCATTGATATATGAAGGTTTTCCACTCACACCATAGAAGATGCACACACACACACACACACACACACACACACACACACACACCCACACACACACACACACACACACACACACACACACACACACACACACACACACACACACACACACACACACACACAATAATGTTCTTCTATCTTATTGGGGCCCTAAAATTAATTTCCATTCAAAAACCTATTTTCCCTAACCGTTATTGTAACCTTAACCCAAACACTAAACTTAAAGCTAACCCTAACCTTATCCCAAACCCTGAATTTAAACCTAACCCTATCCTTAAACCTAACCCTAACCTTAACCAAACCCTGATCTTAAACATAACTCTTAACTTTAACCCAAACCCTGAATTTAAACCTAACCCTATTCTTAAACCTAACCCTGACCTTAACCCAAACCCTGAACTTAAACCTAACCCTATCCTTAAACCTGACCCTAACCTTAACCGAAACCCTGAACTTAAACCTAACCCTATCCTTAAACCTAACCCTAACCTTATCCGAAACCCTGAATTTAAACCTAACCCTATCCTTAAACCTAACCCTAACCTTAACCCAAACCCTGAACTTAAACCTAACCCTATCCTTAAACCTAACCCTATCCTTAAACCTAACCCTAACCTTATCCGAAACCCTGAATTTAAACCTAACCCTATCCTTAAACCTAACCCTGAACTTAAACCTAACCACTTATCTTTTACTTTTTCCAAGCCCTAATTGTAACCCTAACCCTAACCGTAACCCTAACCCTTAACCTAACCCTAAACCTAACCCTAACCTTAACCCAAACCCTGAACTTAAACCTTATCCTTAAACCTAACCTAACCTTAACACAAACCCTGAACTTAAACCTAACCCTATCCTTAAACCTAACCCTATCCTTAAACCTAACCCTAACCTTAAACCAAACCCTGAACTTAAACCTAACCCTAACCTTAAACCTAACCCTAACCTTAAACCTAACCCTGAACTTAAACCTAACCCTAACCTTAAACCTAACCCTAACCTTAAACCAAACCCTGAACTTAAACCTAACCCTATCCTTAAACCTAACCCTAACCTTAAACCAAACCCTGAACTTAAACCTAACCACTTATCTTTTACTTTTTCCGAGCCCTAATTGTAACCCTAAACCTAACCCTTAACTTAACCCTTAACCTTTAACCTAACCCCTTAGCTTCAAATATCCTTTGACCTGAAGGGGACGTGGGTAATGTCTCCATGAGGGAGAATATTCCTTGGTTTACTATTCTTGTGGGAACATTTGGGGATTTTAGGTCCCAACAAGGATAGAAGAACCAACACACACACACACACACACACACACATCTGTAAGCAGATCTAGATGAGTTGTCTGTCTGGTAATGATGGATAAAAGAGAACAATCCTTAACCTATCGAAGTCTTCCAGTGACATGGGATTTTAACTCACAATTCATCATCTGAAAGAGTGTAAATTGATCCAATGTCTGAGATATATAGTTGCCAACACTAGACGCCACAACAATTCAGTCCCAATGAATCAAATTAATGCAGGAACTGATACACTTAACATTTGATTAAAGACGGAAATGCCACACCGCTAATATTAAAATGTTACGATGGACGTACGTGCATTACACTCAAAGTCACACACACACACACACACACGCACGCACGCACGCCCGCGCACGCACGCACACGCACACGCTTTCAGCGGGGGGGAAGGCATTAACAACATGTCTCCAACCAGGACCCTGGTCGGTAGTCTACACTACATTATGTCTCCAACCAGGACCCTGGTCGGTAGTCTAAACTACATTATGTCTCCAACCAGGACCCTGGTCGGTAGTCTACACTACATTATGTCTCCAACCAGGACCCTGGTCGGTAGTCTACACTACATTATGTCTCCAACCAGGACCCTGGTCGGTAGTCTACACTACATTATGTCTCCAACCAGGACCCTGGTCGGTAGTCTACACTACATTATGTCTCCAACCAGGACCCTGGTCGGTAGTCTACACTACATTATGTCTCCAACCAGGACCCTGGTCGGTAGTCTACACTACATTATGTCTCCAACCAGGACCCTGGTCGGTAGTCTACACTACATTATGTCTCCAACCAGGACCCTGGTCGGTAGTCTACACTACATTATGTCTCCAACCAGGACCCTGGTCGGTAGTCTACACTACATTATGTCTCCAACCAGGACCCTGGTCGGTAGTCTACACTACATTATGTCTCCAACCAGGACCCTGGTCGGTAGTCTACACTACATTATGTCTCCAACCAGGACCCTGGTCGGTAGTCTACACTACATTATGTCTCCAACCAGGACCCTGGTCGGTAGTCTACACTACATTATGTCTCCAACCAGGACCCTGGTCGGTAGTCTACACTACATTATGTCTCAAACCAGGACCCTGGTCGGTAGTCTACACTACATTATGTCTCCAACCAAGACCCTGGTCGGTAGTCTACACTACATTATGTCTCCAACCAAGACCCTGGTCAGTAATCTAGATGATGATCTCATTACTGCATCTGGTGAAGATGTGGACTAACAAACTGATTGAACTCAGAGCATGTGGGCGTGCTGTCTGGTTAACATTGGTTCTGGTTGAACCATACTGTCTGGTTAACATTGGTTCTGGTTGAACCATACTGTCTGGTTAACACACTGGTTCTGAGGGACCGTGCTGTGTGGTTAACACACTGGTTCTGAGGGACCGTGCTGTGTGGTTAACACACTGGTTCTGAGGGACCGTGCTGTGTGGTTAACACACTGGTTCTGAGGGACCGTGCTGTGTGGTTAACACACTGGTTCTGAGGGGCCGTGCTGTGTGGTTAACACACTGGTTCTGAGGGACCGTGCTGTGTGGTTAACACACTGGTTCTGAGGGACCGTGCTGTGTGGTTAACACACTGGTTCTGAGGGGCCGTGCTGTGTGGTTAACACACTGGTTCTGAGGGACCGTGCTGTGTGGTTAACACACTGGTTCTGAGGGGCCGTGCTGTGTGGTTAACACACTGGTTCTGAGGGGCCGTGCTGTGTGGTTAACACACTGGTTCTGAGGGACCGTGCTGTGTGGTTAACACACTGGTTCTGAGGGACCGTGCTGTGTGGTTAACACACTGGTTCTGAGGGGCCGTGCTGTGTGGTTAACACACTGGTTCTGAGGGGCCGTGCTGTGTGGTTAACACACTGGTTCTGAGGGGCCGTGCTGTGTGGTTAACACACTGGTTCTGAGGGACCGTGCTGTGTGGTTAACACACTGGTTCTGAGGGGCCGTGCTGTGTGGTTAACACACTGGTTCTGAGGGACCGTGCTGTGTGGTTAACACACTGGTTCTGAGGGACCGTGCTGTGTGGTTAACACACTGGTTCTGGTGGACCGTGCTGTGTGGTTAACACACTGGTTCTGAGGGACCGTGCTGTGTGGTTAACACACTGGTTCTGAGGGACCGTGCTGTGTGGTTAACACACTGGTTCTGAGGGACCGTGCTGTGTGGTTAACACACTGGTTCTGAGGGACCGTGCTGTGTGGTTAACACACTGGTTCTGAGGGGCCGTGCCGTGTGGTTAACACACTGGTTCTGAGGGGCCGTGCTGTGTGGTTAACACACTGGTTCTGAGGGACCGTGCTGTGTGGTTAACACACTGGTTCTGAGGGGCCGTGCCGTGTGGTTAACACACTGGTTCTGAGGGGCCGTGCCGTGTGGTTAACACACTGGTTCTGAGGGACCGTGCTGTGTGGTTAACACACTGGTTCTGAGGGACCGTGCTGTGTGGTTAACACAGCTTTTCTAAGGAGCCTTTTTCAAAATCAAGTTAATCTGCATTCATAAAACACAATACTTTAGATATTGTAATGTTGCCACAAATAAAGCTTGGTCGGCTCGGTCAAAATACTGAGATTAGACGGACACAGAAAATGCATGTTTCCCATGCAAGCAGCTTGATTGACGGAATATCCTACATGAGAGAAAAGGAAGGTAAAAATGCACTCACAAAACTTCTGTAATGTTTAAAAAATAAATAACAGAATATAATATTCTGCTAAAATCAAGTTGATTTAGGAGCATATTTTATTTCTTATGAATGGCTAAACCTGATCTGAGACCCAAGGGAACCCACACACAAACCCACACACAAACCCACACACAGACCCACACACAAACCCACACACAAACCCACACACAGGATTGGTTACCGCTGAAGATAGAATGTTCTGATTGTTTTATTTTATTGCAGGGCATTTATCCACTGTATCCTGCAGGGTGCAGTTCCGTAGGGTGATGCATCAGGCTGCTGGAGAGAGTCTGACGGTGTAACAGGCCTGGAGGACAAGCACGGCTCTCTGACTATTTCAATCAAAAGGCGTGTTTCAACCTGCAGACGAAGCACATTGCTGTTTTCACAATGTTTCCGTGCGGCAGAGATCGAGAGCGTTGGAAAAATAAATAAAAGTCAGTCTATGTTTCTGATTTTTTTTTTTTTAGTGACACAGCTTGAATTAGGGTTATTCAAAGACTGTCAAAAATACAACAACAAAATCACATCCCCCACAAAAAACAACAAAGAAAGTCCTCTGTGTAGATTAAAAGAGAGAGAAACCTCTGTTGTTTGATATGACCCATTTTTCTCTCTTCTCTCTTTCATTGCATTTCGTGATTATCACATAGGATTTTTGTAATGCTAATATGAATTCCAGCTTGTGGGGAAATCATATTTCTGCTCAGCAGGAGGTGGAGAGTCTATAAAGTAACTGTGATTGAAACTGACACAGCGTCAAATCGACCGAAGCCACTGTCGAGTTGGTACACGAAGCCGTCGGAAAAAATGCACGCCGAACTGCAGAGGGGTTTAAAAGTAATTAGTCGGCAGCTTTACATTTCAAGCATTCTGGTTTCTAACAGTGAAGTGAGAGAAACGAAACAATTCAAATGAGACCTGCTTGCTGAAATGGATGTTTTACAGAGAGTCATGTTTCCCAGAGTGTATATACAGATGACACATCATGGATAGTTGCAAAAAAACTATTAACCAACTTCACATTCAACTGCTATTTCCCATTTAATGGGATCCCGGACAGTGGAATTGGCTTGCCCACACTAAGTGTAGTGGGGTATAATTTAATAAGAGTGATAAAATAATTTAATTACCTTGAGGGTGATGCATTCAGTCAGAGGGGACAGAATTCAATCACTAAAAGAATAACAACATGACCTACCAAAAGTGATTCAATCAATTATGAAAATGTAAATGGTCCCTGAAACATTAATTAACCTCACAGTCTTGAGAATAAGGATGTTATATTTGAATGCATACATAATAATGCCATGCCTTTATACAGAATAGTAACATTATGTTATACAGAATAGTAACATGCCTTTATACAGAATAGTAACATTATGTTATACAGAATAGTAACATTCCTTCATACAGCATAGTAACATTCCTTAATACAGAATAGTAACATTATGTTATACAGAATAGTAACATTTCTTTATACAGAATAGTAACATTATGTTATACAGAATAGTAACATGCCTTTATACAGCATAGTAACATTCCGTTATACAGAATAGTAACATGCCTTTATACAGCATAGTAACATTCCTTAAAACAGAATAGTAACATTATGTTATACAGAATAGTAACATTCCTTTATACAGAATAGTAACATTCCGTTATACAGAATAGTAACATTCCTTAATACAGAATATTAACATTCCTTAATACAGAATAGTAACATTCCGTTATACAGAATAGTAACATTCTGTTTTACAGAATAGTAACATTCCTTTATACAGAATAGTAACATTCCTTAATACAGAATAGTAACATTCCTTTATACAGAATAGTAACACTCCGTTATACAGAATAGTAACATGCCTTTATACAGAATAGTAACATTCCTTAATACAGAATAGTAACATACCTTTATACAGAATAGTAACATACCTTTATACAGAACAGTAACATTCCTTAATACAGAATAGTAACATTCCTTAATACAGAATAGTAACATTCCTTAATACAGAATAGTAACATTCCTTTATACAGCATAGTAACATTCCTTTATACAGCATAGTAACATTCCTTTATACAGAATAGTAACATTCTGTTATACAGAATAGTGAAATTCCTTTATACAGAATAGTAACATTCCTTTATACAGAATAGTAACACTCCGTTATGCAGAATAGTAACATTCCGTTATACAGAATAGTAACATTCCTTAATACATAATAGTAACATTCCGTTATACAGAATAGTAACATACCTTTATACAGAATAGTAACATTCCTTAATACAGAATAGTAACATACCTTTAATCAGAATAGTAACATTCCTTAATACAGAATAGTACCATTCCTTTACAGAGCATAGTAACATTCCTTTATACAGCATAGTAACATCCCGTTATACAGAATAGTAACATGCTTTTAGGCAGCATACAGTTGAAGTTGGAAGTTTACTTTAGCCAAATACATTTAAACTCAGTTTTTCACAATTCCTGACATTTAATCCTAGCAAAAATTCCCTATCTTAGTTCAGTTAGGATCACCACTTTATTTTAAGAATGTGAAATGTCAGAATAACAGTAGAGAGAATTATTTATTTCAGCTTTTATTTCTTTCATCACATTTCCAGTGGATCAAAAGTTTACATACACTCAATTAGTATTTGGTAGCATTGCCTATAAATTGTTTAACTTAGGTCAAATGTTTCGGGTAGCCTTCCACAAGCTTCCCACAATAAGTTGGGTGAATTTTGGCCCATTCCTCCTGACAGAGTTGGTGTAACTGAGTCAGGTTTGTAAGGCCTCCTTGCTCGCACAAGCTTTTTCAGTTCTGCACACATATGTTCTATGGGATTGAGGTCAGGGCTCTGTGATGGTCACTCAAAAACCTTGACTTTGTTGTCCTTAAGCCATTCTGCCACAACTTTGGAAGTATGCTTTGTGTCATTGTCCATTTGGAAGACCCATTTGCAACCAAGTTTTAACTTAACCTAACTTAACTGATGTCTTGAGATTTTGATTCAATACAGTGCCTTGCGAAAGTATTCGGCCCCCTTGAACTTTGCGACCTTTTGCCACATTTCAGGCTTCAAACATAAAGATATAAAACTGTATTTTTTTGTGAAGAATCAACAACAAGTGGGACACAATCATGAAGTGGAACGACATTTATTGGATATTTCAAACTTTTTTAACAAATCAAAAACTGAAAAATTGGGCGTGCAAAATTATTCAGCCCCCTTAAGTTAATACTTTGTAGCGCCACCTTTTGCTGCGATTACAGCTGTAAGTCGCTTGGGGTATGTCTCTATCAGTTTTGCACATCGAGAGACTGACATTTTTTCCCATTCCTCCTTGCAAAACAGCTCGAGCTCAGTGAGGTTGGATGGAGAGCATTTGTGAACAGCAGTTTTCAGTTCTTTCCACAGATTCTCGATTGGATTCAGGTCTGGACTTTGACTTGGCCATTCTAACACCTGGATATGTTCATTTTTGAACCATTCCATTGTAGGTTTTGCTTCATGTTTTGGATCATTGTCTTGTTGGAAGACAAATCTCCGTCCCAGTCTCAGGTCTTTTGCAGACTCCATCAGGTTTTCTTCCAGAATGGTCCTGTATTTGGCTCCATCCATCTTCCCATCAATTTTAACCATCTTCCCTGTCCCTGCTGAAGAAAAGCAGGCCCAAACCATGATGCTGCCACCACCATGTTTGACAGTGGGGATGGTGTGTTCAGCTGTGTTGCTTTTACGCCAAACATAATGTTTTGCATTGTTGCCAAAAAGTTCAATTTTGGTTTCATCTGACCAGAGCACCTTCTTCCACATGTTTGGTGTGTCTCCCAGGTGGCTTGTGGCAAACTTTAAACAACACTTTTTATGGATATCTTTAAGAAATGGCTTTCTTCTTGCCACTCTTCCATAAAGGCCAGATTTGTGCAACATACGACTGATTGTTGTCCTATGGACAGAGTCTCCCACCTCAGCTGTAGATCTCTGCAGTTCATCCAGAGTGATCATGGGCCTCTTGGCTGCATCTCTGATCAGTCTTCTCCTTGTATGAGCTGAAAGTTTAGAGGGACGGCCAGGTCTTGGTAGGTTTGCAGTGGTCTGATACTCCTTCCATTTCAATATTATCACTTGCACAGTGCTCCTTGGGATGTTTAAAGCTTGGGAAATCTTTTTGTATCCAAATCCGGCTTTAAACTTCTTCACAACAGTATCTCGGACCTGCCTGGTGTGTTCCTTGTTCTTCATGATGCTCTCTGCGCTTTTGACGGACCTCTGAGACTATCACAGTGCAGGTGCATTTATACGGAGACTTGATTACACACAGGTGGATTGTATTTATCATCATTAGTCATTTAGGTCAACATTGGATCGTTCAGAGATCCTCACAGAACTTCTGGAGAGAGTTTGCTGCACTGAAAGTAAAGGGGCTGAATAATTTTGCACGCCCAATTTTTCAGTTTTTGATTTGTTAAAAAAGTTTGAAATATCCAATAAATGTCGTTCCACTTCATGATTGTGTCCCACTTGTTGTTGATTCTTCACAAAAAAATACAGTTTTATATCTTTATGTTTGAACCCTGAAATGTGGCAAAAGGTCGCAAAGTTCAAGGGGGCCGAATACTTTCGCAAGGCACTGTATATGCACATAATTTCCAATCCTCATGAAGACATCTATTTTGTGAAGTGCACCAGCCCCTGCTGCAGCAAATCACCCCCTCAACATGATGCTGCCACCCCCGCGCTTCACGGTTGGGATGCTGTTCTTCGGCTTGCAAGCCTCCCACTTTTTCCTCCAAACATAACGATGGTCAGTTCTATTTTTGTTTCATCAGACCAGAGGACATTTCTCCAAAAAGTATGATCTTTGTCCCCATGTGCAGTTGCAAACCGTAGTCTGGCTTTTTTATGGCGGTTTTGGAGCAGTGGCTTCTTCCTTGCTGAGCGGTCATTCAGGTTATGTCGATATACGACTTTACGTTTTACTGAGGATATAGATACTTTTGTACCTGTTTCCTCCAGCATCTGGGATTGACTTGCACTTTTCGAAACCAAAGTACGTTCATCTCTAGGAGACAGAAGGCGTCTTCTTCCTGAGCAGTATGACGGCTGCGTGTTCCCATGGTGTTTATACTTGAGTACTATAGTTTGTACAGATGAACATGGTACCTTCAGGTGTTTGGACATTTCTCCCATGGATGAACCAGGCTTGTGGAGGTCTTGGCTGATTTCTTTTGATTTTCCCATGATGTCAAGCAAAAAGGCACAGAGTTTGAATGTAGGCCTTGAAATACATCCACAGGTACACCTCCAATTGACTCAAATTATTTAAATTAGATTAACAGAAGATTCTAATGCCATGACATCATTTTCTGGAATTTTACAAGCTGTTTAAAAGCACAGTCAATTTAGTGCATGTAAACTTCTGACAGGAACAATGGTGGCTCTCTTGAAGCATGTGGGAACAGCAGACTGGGATAGGGAGAGATTTAATATATCCATAAACACACCAGGTCTGCGCATGCTCTGAGGACGCGGCTGGGGATGCCGTCTGGGCCGGCAGCCTTGCGAAGGTTAACACGTTTAAATGTTTTACTCACGTTGGCTGCAGTGAAGTAGAGCCCGCAGGTTTTGGTAGCTGACCATGACACTGTATTGTCCTCAAAGCGAGCAAATAAGTTGTTAAGGAGCAGACACCACAGTGAAGTCCGGGACATTAGGATGTGTGGTTAAGGACACCACAGTGAAGTCCGGGACATTAGGATGTGTGGTTAAGGACACCACAGTGAAGTCCGGGTCATTAGGATGTGTGGTAACAGACACCACAGTGAAGTCCGGGTCATTAGGCTGTGTGGTAACAGACACCACAGTGAAGTCCGGGTCATTAGGATGTGTGGTAACAGACACCACAGTGAAGTCCGGGTCATTAGGCTGTGTGGTAACAGACACCTCAGTGAAGTCAGTGATGGTAAAACAGATGCCCTTTACAGCGGCGGTCTGTGGAGAGAGAAATTAGGGTTAGGGTTAAGTTCAGGGTTCGGGATAAGGTTAGGGTTAGGTTTAAGGTTAGGTTTAGGGTTAAGTTCAGGGTTTGGGTTAAGGTTAGGGTTAGGTTTAGGGTTAGGGTTAGGTTTAAGTTCAGGGTTTGGGTTAAGGTTAGGGTTAGGTTTAAGTTCAGGGTTTGGTTTAAGGTTAGGGTTAGGTTTAAGGTTAGGGTTAGGTTTAAGTTCAGGGTTTGGGTTAAGGTTAGGGTTAAATTCAGGGTTCGGGTTAAGGTCAGAGTTAGGTTTAGGGTTAGGGTTAGGGTTAAGTTCAGGGTTCGGGATAAGGTTAGGGTTAGGGTTAAGTTCAGGGTTCGGGATAAGGTTAGGGTTAGGGTTAAGTTCAGGGTTCGGGATAAGGTTTTGGTTAGGGTTAAGTTCAGGGTTCGGGATAAGGTTAGGGTTAGGGTTAAGTTCAGGGTTCGGGATAAGGATAGCGGTCTGTGGAGAGAGAAAGCTCTGAGACAGCTGGTCTTAAATGGCATTCTATTCCGTATATATAGTGGAGAGAGGGATCAAGAGAGAGACAGAGTGATCGAGAGAGAGAGAGAGAGAGAGAGAGAGAGAGGGAGAGAGAGAGAGAGAGGGAGTGGGAGAGATGGAGAGAACAGGCTCTCAAGAGAATACAGGATATGTGGCCATTGCCCACAAATTTAGGTGAAAACCCTGAGCTGACTTTCTAATCTCCGTCCAGATGTATGTCCCTCAGATCACACAGACCCCCAAAGAATTTAAACTGAAATATATACAGTACCAGTCAAACATTTGCACAAACGTACTTGTTCAAGGGTTTTTCATTATTTTTTACTATTTTCTACATTGTAGAATAAAGGTGAAGACATCAAAACTATGAAAAAACACATATGGAATCACACAGTAACCAAAAAAGTGTTAAACAAATCAAAATGTATTTTATATTGGAGATTCTTCAAAGTAGCCACCCTTTGCCTTGTTGACAGCATTGCACACTTTTGTCATTCTCTCAACCTGCTTCACGAGGTAGTCACCTGGAATGTATTTCAATTAACAGGTGTGCCTTCTTAAAAGTTAATTTAGCTTTTTAGCCAATCAGTTGTGTTGTGACAAGGAAGTAGTGGTATACAGATGATAGCCCTATTTGGTAAAAGACCAAGTCCATATCATGGCAAGAACAGCTCAAATAAGCAAAGACAAATGACAGTCCATCATTACTTTAAGACATGAAGGTCAGTCAATATGGAATATTTCAAGTACTTCAAGTGCAGTCGCAAAAACCATCAAGTGCTATGGTGAAAATGGCTCTCATGAGGACCGCCACAGGAAAGGAAGACCCAGAGTTACCTCTGCTGCAGAGGATAAGTTCATTAGAGTTACCAGCCTCAGAAGTTCAAATCAAATCATCAAATCAAATTTTATTTGTCACATACACATGGTTAGCAGATGTTAATGCGAGTGTAGCGAAATGCTTGTGCTTCTAGTTCCGACAATGCAGTAATAACAAGTAATCTAACTAACAATTCCAAAACGACTTTCTTGTACACAGTGTAAGGGGATAAAGAATATGTACATAAGGATATATGAATGAGTGATGGTACAGAGCAGCATAGGCAAGATACAGTAGATGGTATCGAGTACAGTATGTACAAATGAGATGAGTATGTAAACAAAGTGGCATAGTTTAAAGTGGCTAGTGATACATGTATTACATAAGGATACAGTCGATGATATAGAGTACAGTATATGCGTATGCATATGAGATGAATAATGTAGGGTAAGTAACATTATATAAGGTATCATTGTTTAAAGTGGCTAGTGATATATTTACATCATTTCCCATCAATTCCCATTATTAAAGTGGCTGGAGTTGAGTCAGTGTCAGTGTGTTGGCAGCAGCCACTCAGTGTTAGTGGTGGCTGTTTAACAGTCTGATGGCCTTGAGATAGAAGCTGTTTTTCAGTCTCTCGGTCCCAGCTTTGATGCACCTGTACTGACCTCGCCTTCTGGATGATAGCGGGGTGAACAGGCAGTGGCTCGGGTGGTTGATGTCCTTGATGATCTTTATGGCCTTCCTGTGACATCGGGTGGTGTAGGTGTCCTGGAGGGCAGGTAGTTTGCCCCCGATGATGGGTTGTGCAGACCTCACTACCCTCTGGAGAGCCTTACGGTTGAGGGCGGTGCAGTTGCCATACCAGGCGGTGATACAGCCCGCCAGGATGCTCTCGATTGTTCATCTGTAGAAGTTTGTGAGTGCTTTTGGTGACAAGTCAAATTTCTTCAGCCTCCTGAGGTTGAAGAGGCGCTGCTGCGCCTTCTTCACGATGCTGTCTGTGTGAGTGGACCAATTCAGTTTGTCTGTGATGTGTATGCCGAGGAACTTAAAACTTGCTACCCTCTCCACTACTGTTCCATCGATGTGGATAGGGGGGTGTTCCCTCTGCTGTTTCCTGAAGTCCACAATCATCTCCTTAGTTTTGTTGACGTTGAGTGTGAGGTTATTTTCCTGACACCACACTCCGAGGGCCCTCACCTCCTCCCTGTAGGCCGTCTCGTCGTTGTTGGTAATCAAGCCTACCACTGTTGTGTCGTCCGCAAACTTGATGATTGAGTTGGAGGCGTGCGTGGCCACGCAGTCGTGGGTGAACAGGGAGTACAGGAGAGGGCTCAGAACGCACCCTTGTGGGGCCCCAGTGTTGAGTATCAGCGGGGAGGAGATGTTGTTGCCCACCCTCACCACCTGGGGGCGGCCCGTCAGGAAGTCCAGTACCCAGTTGCACAGGGCGGGGTCGAGACCCAGGGTCTCGAGCTTGATGACGAGCTTGGAGGGTACTATGGTGTTGAATGCCGAGCTGTAGTCGATGAACAGCATTCTCACATAGGTATTCCTCTTGTCCAGATGGGTTAGGGCAGTGTGCAGTGTGGTTGAGATTGCATCGTCTGTGGACCTATTTGGGCGGTAAGCAAATTGGAGTGGGTCTAGGGTGTCAGGTAGGGTGGAGGTGATATGGTCCTTGACTAGTCTCTCAAAGCACTTCATGATGACGGATGTGAGTGCTACAGGGCGGTAGTCGTTTAGCTCAGTTACCTTAGCTTTCTTGGGAACAGGAACAATGGTGGCCCTCTTGAAGCATGTGGGAACAGCAGACTGGTATAGGGATTGATTGAATATGTCCGTAAACACACCGACCAGCTGGTCTGCGCATGCTCTGAGGGCGCGGCTGGGGATGCCGTCTGGGCCTGCAGCCTTGCGAGGGTTAACACGTTTAAATGTCTTACTCACCTCGGCTGCAGTGAAGGAGAGACCGCATGTTTTCGTTGCAGGCCGTGTCAGTGGCACTGTATTGTCCTCAAAGCGGGCAAAAAAGTTATTTAGTCTGCCTGGGAGCAAGACATCCTGGTCCGTGACTGGGCTGGATTTCTTCCTGTAGTCCGTGATTGACTGTAGACCCTGCCACATGCCTCTTGTGTCTGAGCCGTTGAATTGAGATTCTACTTTGTCTCTGTACTGGCGCTTAGCTTGTTTGATAGCCTTGCGGAGGGAATAGCTGCACTGTTTGTATTCGGTCATGTTACCAGACACCTTGCCCTGATTAAAAGCAGTGGTTCGCGCTTTCAGTTTCACACGAATGCTGCCATCAATCCACGGTTTCTGGTTAGGGAATGTTTTAATCGTTGCTATGGGAACAACATCTTCAACGCACGTTCTAATGAACTCGCACACCGAATCAGCGTATTCGTCAATGTTGTTATCTGACGCAATACGAAACATCTCCCAGTCCACGTGATGGAAGCAGTCTTGGAGTGTGGAGTCAGCTTGGTCGGACCAGCGTTGGACAGACCTCAGCGTGGGAGCCTCTTGTTTTAGTTTCTGTCTGTAGGCAGGGATCAACAAAATGGAGTCGTGGTCAGCTTTTCCGAAAGGGGGGCGGGGCAGGGCCTTATATGCGTCGCGGAAGTTAGAGTAACAATGATCCAAGGTCTTTCCACCCCTGGTTGCGCAATCGATATGCTGATAAAATTTAGGGATTCTTGTTTTCAGATTAGCCTTGTTAAAATCCCCAGCTACAATGAATGCAGCCTCCGGATAAATCGTTTCCAGTTTGCAGAGAGTTAAATAATGTTTGTTCAGAGCCATCGATGTGTCTGCTTGGGGGGGGATATATACGGCTGTGATTATAATCGAAGAGAATTCTCTTGGTAGATAATGCGGTCTACATTTGATTGTGAGGAATTCTAAATCAGGTGAACAGAAGGATTTGAGTTCCTGTATGTTTCTGTCACATTGGCCATGAGGCATACGCCCCCGCCCCTCTTCTTAACAGAAAGATGTTTGTTTCTGTCAGCGCGATGCGTGGAGAAACCCGTTGGCTGCACCGCTTCGGATAGAGTCTCTCCAGTGAGCCATGTTTCAGTGAAGCAAAGAACGTTACAGTCTCTGATGTCCCTCTGGAATGCTACCCTTGCTCGGATTTCATCAACCTTGTTGTCAAGAGACTGGACATTGGCAAGAAGAATGCCAGGGAGTGGTGCACGGTGTGCCCGTCTCCGGAGTCTGACCAGAAGACCGCCTCGTTTCCCTCTCTTTCGGAGTCGTTTTTTTGGGTCGCTGCATAGGGTCCACTCCGTTGTCCTGTTTGTAAGGCAGAACACAGGATCCGCGTCGTGAAAAACATATTCTTGGTCGTACTGATGGTGAGTTGACGCTGATCTTATATTCAATAGTTCTTCTCGACTGTATGTAATGAAACCTAAGATGACCTGGGGTACTAATGTAAGAAATAACACGTAAAAAAACAAAAAACTGCATAGTTTCCTAGGAACGCGAAGC
Source organism: Oncorhynchus mykiss (assembly GCF_057628025.1). NCBI lineage: Eukaryota > Metazoa > Chordata > Actinopteri > Salmoniformes > Salmonidae > Oncorhynchus > Oncorhynchus mykiss. Next base: position 3,696,244 of record NC_143036.1, read on the forward strand.
GAGGCGGCCATCTCTGTCGGCGCCGGAAGTTGCAGCCCAAATAAATGCTTCACAGATTTCAAGTAACAGACACATCTCAACATCAACGGTTCAGAGGAGAATTGAATTGCTGCAAAGAAACCACTACTAAAGGACACCAAATAATAAGAAGAGACTTGCTTGGGTCAAGAAACATGAGCAATGGACATTAGACCGGTGGAAATTTGTCCTTAGGTCTGGAGTCCAAATTGGAGATTTCTGGTTCCACCCGCCATGTCAATGAGATAGGTGAACGGATGATCTCCGCAGGTGTGGTTCCCAACGTGACGCATGGAGGAGGAGGTGTGATTGAGTGGGGGTGCTTTGCGGGTTGACACTGTCAGTGATTTATTTAGAATTCAAGGTACACTTTATTAGCATGTCTGCGACAACATTCTGCAGCGATACGCCGCCATCCCATCTGGGTTGTCCCCTCCCCTCCCCTCCCCTCCCTTACCCCTTCCATTTCCAGTATCAACTTGACCATTCATTTCCTGTATTCAGGGTTCACTCAAATATCGTTTTAAGCTTTTTTTTTTAAACTATTGACAGTTACACCTGATTTTCAGATTGTGTATCGATTCGTTCTCCTTAAATATACAGGGCCTTCTATCGATTTGTTCTCCTTAAATATACAGGGCCTTCAGAAACTATTCATACCCCTTTAAACTTATTCCATATTTGGTTGTGTTTTAGACTGAATTGATGATATATATTTTTTCTCACCGATCAACACACAATACCCTATAATGACAAAGTGAAAACATGTTTTTTTAAATAATTTAAAATGTATTGAAAACAAAATACAGAAATATCCAATTTACACAACTATTCAAACACCTGAGTCAATACATGTTAGAATTACCTTTGGCAGCTGTGAGTCTTTCTGGGTGAGTCTCTAAGAGCTTTGCACACCTGGATTGTTCAATATTTGCCCATAATTGTTTTCCAAATGATACAAGCTCTGTCAAGTTGTTGATAATTGTTAGACAACCATTTTCAGCCATAGATTTTAAAACAGTTTTAAGTCTAAACTGTTACTTGGCCACTCAGGAACATTCACTGTCTTCTTGGTAAGAAACTTCAGTATAGATTTGGCCTTGTGTTTAACTTATTGTCCTGCTGAAAGGTGAATTCATCTCCCAGTGTCTGGTGGAAAGCAGCCTGAACCAGGTTTTCCTCTAGGATTCTGCCTGAGTTTGGCTCCATTCCGTTCTTTTTTATCCTGAAAATCTCCTTATTGATTACAAGTATTTATTATATTGTATTTTATTTAACCTTTATTTATCTAGGCAAGTCAGTTAAAGAACAAATTCCTGTTTACAATGACGGTCTACCAAAAGGCAAAAGGCGTAAATATTGGTAAATATGTGTAAATATAGGACAAAACACACATCACAACAAGAGAGACACCACAACACTACATAAAGAGAGACCTAAAGACAACAACATAGCATGGCAGCAACACAGCATGACAACAACATGTCAGCAACACAACATGGTAGCAGCACAAAATATGGTACACACATTTTTGGACACAGACAATGGCACGAAGGTAGAGACAACACATGACACAAAGCAGCCAGAAATGTCTGTAAGAGTGTCCATGCTTGAGTCTTTGAATGAAGAGATTGAGATTCAACTGTTCAGTTTGAGAAAAGATGGAGATAAAACTGTTCAGTTTGAGAAAATAAGGAGATAAAACGGTGTGTTTTTTGCAGCTCGTTCCAGTCGTTAGCTGCAGAGAAGTGAAAAGAGGAGCGACCCAGGGATGTGTGTGTTTTGGGGACCTTTAACAGGATGTGACTGGCAGAATGGGTGTTGTATGTGGAGGATGAGGGCTGCAGTAGGTATCTCAGATAGGGGGGAGTGAACAGGTGTTGTATGTGGAGGATGAGGGCTGCAGTAGGTATCTCAGATAGGGGGGAGTGAAGGGGTGTTGTATGTGGAGGATGAGGGCTGCAGTAGGTATCTCAGATAGGGGGAGTGAACAGGTGTTGTATGTGGAGGATGAGGACTGCAGTAGGTACCTCTGATAGGGGGGAGTGAACAGGTGTTGTATGTGGAGGATGAGGGCTGCAGTAGGTATCTCAGATAGGGGGGAGTGAACAGGTGTTGTATGTGGAGGATGAGGGCTGCAGTAGGTATCTCAGATAGGGGGGAGTGAACACGTGTTGTATGTGGAGGATGAGGGCAGCAGTAGGTATCTCAGATAGGGGGGAGTGAACAGGTGTTGTATGTGGAGGATGAGGGCTGCAGTAGATATCTCAGATAGGGGGGAGTGAAGGGGTGTTGTATGTGGTGGATGAGGGCTGCAGTAGGTATCTCAGATAGAGGGGAGTGAATAGGTGTTGTATGTGGAGGATGAGGGCTGCAGTAGGTATCTCAGATAGGGGGGAGTGAACAGGTGTTGTATGTGGAGGATGAGGGCTGCAGTAGGTATCTCAGATAGGGGGGAGTGAACAGGTGTTGTATGTGGAGGATGAGGGCTGCAGTAGGTATCTCAGATAGGGGGGAGTGACACATAAGAGGGTTTTATAAATAAGCATGCCCATTACATGATGTAGCCACCACTAAGCTTGAAAATGTGGAGACTGGTACCCAGTAACATATTTTTATTAGATTTACCCCAAACGTAACACTTTGTACTCAGGACAAAATATAAATGCTTTGCCACATTTTTTTTGTTGCAAACAGGATTCATAGTTTGGAGTGTTTTTATTCTCTACAGGCTCTCTTTTTTTCACTCTGTCAATTAGGTTCGTATTGTGGATTTACTACAATGTTGTTGATCCATCCTCAGCCATTAACCATAATGATGTATTAATGTAGTATATACTGTATATAATAATAGTATTAATGTAGTATATACTGTATATAATAATAGTATTAATGTAGTATATACTGTATATAATAATCATATAAATGTAGTATATACTGTATATGATAATTGTATTAATGTAGTATATACTATACATAATAATAGTATTAATGTAGTATATACTGTATATAATAATAGTATTAATGTAGTATATACTGTATATTATAATAGTATAAATGTAGTATATACTGCATATAATAATAGTATTAATATAGTATATACTGTATATAATAATAGTATTAATGTAGTATATACTGTATATTATAATAGTATTAATGTAGTATACACTGTATATAATAATAGTATTAATGTAGTATGTACTGTATATTATAATAGTATTAATGTGGTATATACTGTATATAATAATAGTATTAATGTAGTATATACTGTATATAATAATAGTATTAATGTAGTATATACTGTATATAATAATAGTATTAATGTAGTATATACTGTATATAATCATATTATTAATGTAGTATATACTGTATATAATAATAGTATTAAGCCCGGTCTAAGGAGGGTTCTACTAAGCTATATGGAGTTGTTTTAAGAAGGTCATACCAAGTATAATTTTGCAATTTGATTTAGAATTTTAAGAAGTATAGAAATTATAATTAAGTATAGAAATTAATTTATGACATTTTCTTGGGGGGCCTTTACTGCTATTAGCCAATAGAAATACATGGAACAACAGATAGTCCTTACTGCTATTAGCCAATAGAAACACATTGAATAACAGAGTCCTTACTGCTATTAGCCAATAGAAACACATTGAATAACAGAGTCCTTACTGCTATTAGAAACACACTGAATAACAAAAGGTCCTTACTGCTATTAGCCCATAGAAACACACTGAATAACAAAAGGTCCTTACTGCTATTAGCCCATAGAAACACATTGAATAACAGATAGTCCTTACTGCTATTAGCCCATAGAAACACATTGAATAACAGATAGTCCTTACTGCTATTAGCCCATAGAAACACATTGAATAACAGATAGTCCTTACTGCTATTAGCCAATAGAAACACATTGAATAACAGATAGTCCTTACTGCTATTAGCCAATAGAAACACATTGAATAACAGATGTTCATCAAAAGATGTCTAAAGGAAGTTATCAGGAGACATTATTTTGTCTTTAACCCCTTATTTGTGTCACTAAACAGTCTCCATACATCCATTCAGTCTTCACCTTTCCACAGAGGACATATTAGTGTGTTGTCCAAACTGTTCAGACGCTACATGCAATTTTGTGAGAAGACCAATTTTCAGGATGTCTCATGGTCTGACAAACACAGCTCTCTAGCTCTGTCACCTTCCATAACAGATGTAGTGGACACGGTGGATTGAAATATATCCAATGAAACAAAACAGATACACAAGTACTCAAGGAAAGTACTCAAGGAAAGTACTCAAGGAAAGTACTCAAGGAAAGTATTCAAGGAAAGTATTCAAGGAAAGTATTCAAGGAAAGTACTCACTGAAAGTACTCAAGGAAAGTACTCAAGGAAAGTATTCAAGGAAAGTATTCAAGGAAAGTATTCAAGGAAAGTATTCAAGGAAAGTACTCAAGGAAAGTACTCAAGGAAAGTACTCAAGGAAAGTACTCAAGGAAAGTATTCAAGGAAAGTATTCAGACCGTTTAAGTTTTTCCACACTTATTCTAAAATAGAAATTTAAAAAATAATATTCACAGCAATCTACACACAATACCCCATGAAGGACATTTACATTATTTTATTTTTTTACAGAAATATTTAAATATTGAAATAAGTATTCAGAACCTTTGTTATGGACTCGCAATTGAGCTTAGATGCAGTCCTGTTTCCATTAATCATCCTTGATATGTTTCTAGAACTTGATTAGAATCCACTTGTGGGAGATTCAATTTATTGGACATGATTTCACACAGTTTGACAGTGCATGTCAGAGCAAACACCAAAACATGAGGTCGAAGGAATTGTCCATGGAGCTCAGGGGAGAAGGGCCTTGGTCAGGGAGGAGACCAAGAACCCGTTGGTTCTGACAGAGCTCTAGAATTCCTCTGAGGAGATGGGGGGAATCTTCCAGAAAGACAACCATCTCTGCAGCACTCCACCAATCAGGCCTTTATGTTAGAGTGGCCAGACGGAAGCCACTCCTCAGTAAAAGGCACATGACAGCCCGGGTCTGAATACTTATGTAAATGTTGTTTTTTTTCTATGTGGAAAATGTAAATGAGTCTGCATACTTTCCGAATAGACTGTATCTCTGAAACTGAGGGATTTGTATGTATATGTGTGTATTATGCTAATTAGATTTAGGTGGGGGTGCGGACATCGACTCTAGGGGTTTTTAAACTCTGCAAATATTTTAAAGTCACCATTTGCCTGATAGTGATAATCACTGAGCAGTTTCCTTCCTTTAAAGCAACTGAGTTAGGAAGGACGCCTGTATATTTTTAGTGACGGAATGTATTGATGCACCATCCAAAGTGTAGTAGTTAATAACTTCACCAGGCTCAAAGGGTCAATGTCAGATAAAAATCTACCAATCGATGCCCTTCTTTGAGGCATTGGAAGACCTCCCTCTTTGTGTTTGAATCTGAGTTTGAAACTTCCTGCTCAAACGAGTGACCTGACAGAGAAAATCACATTAAACACTATTATTGCAAACAGAGTGAGTCCAGGCAACTTATTATGTGACTTGTTAAGCAAATGTTTACTTCTGAACTGAACTAGGCTTGTCATTGAATACAACGTTTTTAATTAATTTGTAAAATTGCAGATGACCATCGTTGAAATGTGGCAGTATGGGTGCGGTGCGTAGGCCAGTGGGGGATTTACATTGAATCCATTTTAAATTCAGGATGTAAAACAACAAAATGTGGACAAAGTCAAGGGGTCTGAATACTTTCTGACGGCTCTGTAAGTCTTCTGATGTATTAATTCCAGTCTCTGAATAGTTTAATCAAACGTTTTGGGGATATCAGGGTATAAAAGCTACAATCTGTCTCCTGTATTAGCCTAGTGCTCATGTGTGCCCAAGCTCATTTCCACGATTTTCCATTAGTATCTGTCTATCTGAACTACGCTAGTTTTTGCCAAATTACATAAATACTGCACCCTCAAATAAAAAACGCTAGTTAAACAATGACGTAACTATGAATTTCTCACTATCCATTGTTTAAAGATCCATTGTTTTAAAGATCCATTGTTTTAAAGATCCATTGTTTTAAAGATCCATTGTTTTAAAGATCCATTGTTTTATTGTCTTGTAGAATAGTCATGAATCATGTTCGCGATATTTGCCATAAGATGACGACGGTGAAGGATATCATCGCTACTTCACGTGGACCAAAGTTCAGTTTTCAGATCTAAATCAAGTCAAATCAAATTGTTTTTATCACATGCGCCGAATACAACAGGTGTAGACTTCACAGAGAAATGCTGAATACAACAGGTGTAGTAGACCTCACAGTGAAATGCTGAATACAACAGGTGTAGTAGACCTCACAGTGAAATGCTGAATACAACAGGTGTAGTAGACCTTACAGTGAAATGCTGAATACAACAGGTGTAGTAGACCTTACAGTGAAATGCTGAATACAACAGGTGTAGTAGACCTCACAGTGAAATGCTGAATACAACAGGTGTAGGTAGACCTCACAGTGAAATGCGGAATACAACAGGTGTAGTAGACATTACAGTGAAATGATGAATACAACAGGTGTAGTAGACCTTACAGTGAAATGCTGAATACAACAGGTGTAGTAGACCTCACAGTGAAATGCTGAATACAACAGGTGTAGTAGACCTTACAGTGAAATGCTGAATACAACAGGTGTAGTAGACCTTACAGTGAAATGCTGAATACAACAGGTGTAGTAGACCTCACAGTGAAATGCTGAATACAACAGGTGTAGCAGACCTTACAGTGAAATGCTGAATACAACAGGTGTAGTAGACCTTACAGTGAAATGCTGAATACAACAGGTGTAGTAGACCTCACAGTGAAATGCTGAATACAACAGGTGTAGTAGACCTTACAGTGAAATGCTGAATACAACAGGTGTAGTATACCTTACAGTGAAATGCTGAATACAACAGGTGTAGTAGACCTCACAGTGAAATGCGGAATACAACAGGTGTAGTAGACCTCACAGTGAAATGCTGAATACAACAGGTGTAGTAGACCTCACAGTGAAATGCTGAATACAACAGGTGTAGTAGACCTTACAGTGAAATGCTGAATACAACAGGTGTAGTAGACCTTACAGTGAAATGCTGAATACAACAGGTGTAGTAGACCTCACAGTGAAATGCGGAATACAACAGGTGTAGTAGACCTCACAGTGAAATGCTGAATACAACAGGTGTAGTAGACCTCACAGTGGAATGCTGAATACAACAGGTGTAGGTGGACCTCACAGTGAAATGCTGAATACAACAGGTGTAGTAGACCTCACAGTGAAATGCTGAATACAACAGGTGTAGTAGACCTCACAGTGAAATGCTGAATACAACAGGTGCTGTAGACCTTACAGTGAAATGCTTATTTACAAGCCCTTAACCAACAATGCAGTTCAAGAAATAGAGTTTAGAAAATATTTACTAAATAAACTAAAGTAAAAAATAAATTAAAAGTAGAACAAGAAAATGACATAACAATAACAAGGCTATATACATGGGGTACAATATGCTTGACCTCATCTTTACTGGAGGCATTTTGTCTACTAATCTCACTGAAATCGGGTCTCAGATCACTACTGAGTTTCCCTTTCCTCCAACACTAACCACTCAACCCTGACCCAGATGGTCATACCACTTTGCAATATTTGCTCTCTCTCTCTCTCTCCAACTACTCTCTCCACTTCTTTCCTTCTGGTAAATCCTTCTCCCTCCTGTGTCCTGATTCTGCCTCTTCGACTCTCCTCCCTTGTTTCTTCATATGACTCCCCTGTCCCCTTTCCTCCCAGCTGGCTCAGCACTCCCCTCCTGCTCTGTGGCTGAGTGAATCACTGTGAGCTTACAGAACAGGGCTGTGTGCAGCTGAGCAAACATTTAGGAAAACGACTGATGGACCTATAATAATTTCACTCCTTCTCCTTCTCTACCTTCTCTTCCTCTGTAAATATATAATATAATCTCTCTAAATATAAAGTTTCACGGTTCTAAACCTCTTTTCCATCTTGTTCTCCCTCCTTAATCCTCCACCCCCCCCCACCCCCACCCCCACTGTGCGGATGACTTTGTCGACCACTTTGAAAATAAGGTTGACGACATCCGCTCCTCATTTCACTCAGCCTATCCACTGGTCCCACTCACACATAACTACCCTGGGCTTTGACCTCTTTTCTCTCTCTCTCTGTCTCTCTGTCTCTCTGTCTCTCTGTCTCTCTGTCTCTCTGTCTCTGTCTCTCTCTCTCTCTCTGTCTCTCGCAGACAGAGAGAGATGAAATCCTGCGACTAGTGAGGTCCAGGTGTGCAATAACCTGCCCCACTCGATCTCATCCCTTAATCCCGTTTCCAGACCATCTCTGTAGACCTTCTCTCATTTCTCACTTCTCCTATCAAACTCATCCCTGAACACTGGCTGCGTCCCCTCTGACTTCAAAATGGCCGAGACGCTTCCCCTCATCAAGAAACCAAACACTCGACTCGTCTGACTTCAAAATGTCGCTTCCCCTCATCAAGAAACCAAACACTCGACTCCTCTGACATCAAAAACGACAAACCAGTATCCCTTGTTTTTTTTTATCCAAAACACTTGATTATGCTGTCTCTGACCAACTGTCTCGCTATCTCTCTCAGAATGATCTTCTTCACCCTAACCAAGACGGGTCACTCAACCGAGACTGCTCTCCTCTGTGTCACGGAGTCTCTCCACACTGCCAAAGCTGACTCTCTCTCCTCTGTCTCATCCTCCTAGATCTAGCCACTGCCGTTGACACTTGCTCCTGCAGGTCGATGGTCTACAACATCCATAGTGTACAATTTTATCTCACACAGGAAGCGGCGCAGGGATTTATCCAGGATATTTGTCTCCTGACCCCTCCTGTCTCAGCCTCCAGTATTTATGCTGCAGTAGTTTATGTGTCGGGGGGCTAGGGTCAGTTTGTTATATCTGGAGTACTTCTCCTGTCCTATTCGGTGTCCTGTGTGAATCTAAGTGTGCGTTCTCTAATTCTCTCCTTCTCTCTTTCTCTCTCTCGGAGGACCTGAGCCCTAGGACCATGCCCCAGGACTACCTGACATGATGACTCCTTGCTGTCCCCAGTCCACCTGGCTGTGCTGCTGCTCCAGTTTCAACTGTTCTGCCTTATTATTATTCGACCATGCTGGTCATTTATGAACATTTGAACATCTTGACCATGTTTTGTTATAATCTCCACCCGGCACAGCCAGAAGAGGACTGGCCACCCCACATAGCCTGGTTCCTCTCTAGGTTTCTTCCTAGGTTTTGGCCTTTCTAGGGAGTTTTTCCTAGCCACCGTGCTTCTTCACCTGCATTGCTTGCTGTTTGGGGTTTTAGGCTGGGTTTCTGTACAGCACTTTGAGATATCAGCTGATGTACGAAGGGCTATATAAAATAAATTTGATTGATTGATTGATATTTTGTTTTTGTCTTTAATTTTGTTTAATACGCTTAGTTGTTTTTTTTGTCAATGTTTTGTTTTAGTTTTTTTTCACTTGTAAACACTTTTACAATAAAGTAAAGTTACAGGAAGTAAAGTTACAGGAAGTAAAGTTACAGGAAGTAAAGTTACAGGAAGGGACTGTAGACGTGACTTCAGTACATCTAGTGAAACACTTTCCAAATGTGGTCATGCATTCTTCTGTGCTAGAGAGGGTGGGGGGGGGGGGGGGTGTTTTAAGATGCTCATACCAAGTATCATTTAGCAGCTGGGTTTAGAATTTTAGTAACAAAAATAATACTATATAAACAAAATATTTGATGAAATATTGAATTTGGAATTTCTGCTATTAGAAACACATTGAATAATATAATTATAAAAGGATAGTCAAAACCTTGTATTTAACCAACAAAAATGCTCACTAAAATACTTCCCTATATAGGATACAGTACACTGTACTTCCATTCATTTGGTACCCGGGGACCTTCAGACAAGTCCTGTGAGGCCTGTGGGGGGGGGGGGGGGGCTAGAGGAAAACAGCTGACATGTTCCTGAGAGTCTGGGGAGGTGATGGGGGGTTGCAGAGTAAAGTGGAGAACACCATCGTGTTCGTGAGACTCTCGTCAAACCGTTTGGATGCTTCAGACCGATTATCGGGATGTCTCGCGGTCTGACAAACACAGCTGTAACTCGTCCACCTTTCAAGAGAGCATCTCTAGCTTAAACAGGCTGAAATATTTCATTTTATTATGGTAAATAGATTTCCGCGGAGGCACGAGCATCTTAATCTCTTTTGCCATTCTGTTCCCAGAGTGGATTTTCTAAATGATCTATCCTCTATGTGTGGAGTGCTGAACGTTAGATTAGAATATTATTTTTTCACAGGGTTTTAAGCTTCTCTACACACTCATCGGTACCGAAAGTTTCACCTGACATCACACACACTCTCAATGAAATGTTAATGTGCTTTTTCCTGTTTGAAGTTTTCTGTTGCAACACCTACGGAGTAGTGTTATGTAAAGAGATTACATTTTTACCCTGCAGTTATAAAGCCCGTTCCCGTTTCAAACTGTATATAATTCTTGTTGACGCATCTCAAGCTTTAAATGGCTGTGTGGTTGGAACACTAATCCCTTCACAGGAAGAGGAAGTGTGGAGAAAACAAAACAATGGGTAAACATGACAGCTCTTCACAACACACTGACCGAGTTAACTCTCTCTCTCTATCCCTGCCCCTCTCACCCCCCCGCCCCACGCCGACTCTCTCTCTCGCCCACCGATGTGCAAATATTGAAAGTACAAAAAGGGAAATAAATTAACATAAATATGGGTTGTATTTAAAAATCACGTTTGTTCTTCAGTGGTTGCCCTTTTTCTTGTGGCAACAGGTCACACATCTTGCTGCTGTGATGTCACACTGTGGAATTTCACCCAGTAGATATGGGAGTTTATCAAAATGGGGTTTGTTGTGGCAACAGGTCACACATCTTGCTGCTGTGATGTCACACTGTGGAATTTCACCCAGTAGATATGGGAGTTTATCAAAATGGGGTTTGTTGTGGCAACAGGTCACACATCTTGCTGCTGTGATGTCACACTGTGGAATTTCACCCAGTAGGTATGGGAGTTTATCAAAATGGGGTTTGTTGTGGCAACAGGTCACACATCATGCTGCTGTGATGTCACACTGTGGAATTTCACCCAGTAGATATGGGAGTTTATCAAAATGGGGTTTGTTGTGGCAACAGGTCACACATCTTGCTGCTGTGATGTCACACTGTGGAATTTCACCCAGTAGATATGGGAGCTTATCAAAATGGGGTTTGTTGTGATAACAGGTCACACATCATGCTGCTGTGATGTCACACTGTGGTATTTTACCCAGTAGATATGGGAGCTTATCAAAATGGGGTTTGTTGTGATAACAGGTCACACATCATGCTGCTGTGATGTCACACTGTGGTATTTCACCCAGTAGATATGGGAGCTTATCAAAATGGGGTTTGTTGTGGCAACATGTCACACATCTTGCTGCTGTGATGTCACACTGTGGTATTTTACCCAGTAGATATGGGAGCTTATCAAAATGGGGTTTGTTTTTTTTGAATTCTTTGTGGATCTGTGTAATCTGAGGGAAATATGTGTCTCTAATATGGTCATACATTTGGCAAATGTCCGGTATTCTACCCCTCTGTACTCTCTGTTTAGGGCCAAGTAGCATTCTAGTTTACTCTGTTATTTTGTTAATTCTTTCCATTGTGTCAAGTAATATATTTTTTGTTTTCTCATGATTTGGTTGGGTCTAATTGTGCTGCTGTCCTGGGGCTCTGTAGGGTGTGTTTGTGTTTGTGAACAGAGCCCCAGGACCAGCTTGCTTAGGGGACTCTTCTCCAGGTTCATCTCGCTGTAGGTGATGGCTTTGTTATGGAAGGTTTGGGAATCGCTTCCTTTTAGGTGGTTGTAGAATTTAACCTCTCTAATCTGGATTTTGATAATTAGCAGGTATTGCCCTAATTCTGCTCTGCATACCTTGTTTGGTGTTTTACGTTGGTGTTTTACGTTGGTTTTACGTTGGTTAGATATATTTTGCAGAATTCTGCATGCAGTCTAAATTTGGTTTTTGTGTCATTTTATGATTCCTTGGTTGGTGAGGGGACCCCAGACCTAACAACCATAAAGGCCAATGGGTTCTAAAACAGATTCAAATATTTTTAGCCAGATCCTAATTTGTAAGATGAATTTTAAGTTCCTTTTGATGACCCTTATTGCCTTGTCTATCAGCTCGTTCAACAGCTTTGTAGAAGTTTCCTGTGGCGCTGATGTTTAGGCCGAGGTATGTAGAGTTTGTTGTGTGCTCTAGCGCAACGGTGTCTGGATAGAATTTGTATTTGTGGTCCTGGTGACTGGACCTTTTTTGGAACACCATTATTGTTGTCTTACTGAGATTTCCTGTCAGGGCCCAGGTCTGACAGAATCTGTGCAGAAGATCTAGTTGCTGCTGTAGAACCTCATTGGTTGGGGACAGAAGCACCAGATCATCAGCAAACAGTACACATTTGACTTCAGATTATAGTAGGGTGAGGCCGGGTGATGCAGACTGTTCTAGTGCCCTCGCCAATTTGTTGATATATAGGTTGAAGAGGGTGGGGCTCAAGCTGCATCCTTTTCTCACCCCACGGCCCTGCGGGAAGAAATATGAGTTTTTTGCTAATTTTAACCCACACTTGTTGTTTGTGTTCATGGATTTTATAATGTCGTATGTTTTACCCCAACACCACTCTCCATCAATTTATATAGCAGACCCTCATGCCAAATTGAGTCAAAGGCTTTTTTGAAATCAACAAAGCATGAGAAGACTTTGCCTTTGTTTTGGTTTGTTTGTTTGGCAATTAGGGTGTGCAGCGTGAATACGTGGTCTGTCATATGGTAATTTGGTAAAAAAACAATTTGACATTTGCTCAGTACATTGTTTTCATTGAGGAAATGTACGAGTCTGCTGTTTATGATAATGCAGAGGATTTTCCCCAGTGTTGCTGTTGACGCATATCCCACAGTAATTATTGAGGTCAAATTTGTCTCCACTCTTTTGTGGATCGGGGTGATCAGTCCTGGGCTCCAAATATTGGGGAAGATGCCAGAGCTAAGGATGATGTTAAAGAGTTTAAGTATAGCCAATTGGAATTTCTTGTGTGTATATTTATCAATTCATTTAGAAAACCATCAACACCACAGGCCTTTCTGGGTTGGAGGGTTTGTATTTTGTCCTGTAGGTCATTCAATGTAATTGGAAAATCCTGTGTGTTCTGGAATCCAGTGTGTTCTGGAATCCAGTGTGTTCTGGAATCCAGTATGTTCTGGAAGTCTTTAATAGTTGATTCTAAGATTTGTATTTGATCATATTTGTTTTTTCTGTTTGTTCTTTAATTACAGGGACAAAAAGATGAATCTCCATTTTGGACAGATAACTCTTTGTGTTGTTTGTTTAGTGTTTTCCAATTACCACAGTGGTTAGATTCTATGGATTCTTTAATTATATTGAACTGATTTCTGACATGCTGTTCCTTTTTCCATAGTGTATGTCTGTATTGTTTTAATGATTCACCATAGTGAAGGCGTAGACTCAGGTTTTCTAGGTCTATTTGTTTTTGGTTGAATAGGTTTCTCAATTTCTTTCTTAGGTTTTTGCATTCTTCATCAAACCGTTTGTCATTGTTGTTAATTTTCTTTGATTTTCCGTTTGAAATTTGTACATTTGATAGGGAAGCTGAGAGGTCAAATAGATGTTCTACTGCCAAGTTCACAACTTCACTATTACAGTGGAACGTTTTGTCCAGGAAGTTGTCTAAAAGGGATTGCATTTGTTGTTGACTAATTGTTTTTTGTTGGTGTCCACAATACTTTCCTTCCATCTATAGCATTTCTTTAATTTTCTTAATTCAGTTCGTTTGTCTTTGATGCCTCATGACTGAGTATTGCTCTGTTCAAGTAGACTGTGATTTTGCTGTGGTCTGATAGGTGTGTCAGTGGGCTGACTGTGAATGCTCTGAGAGACTCTGGTTGGAGGTCAGTGATAAAGTAGTCTTTAGTACTACTGACGATGGATATGTCATAGGTTTACCTACCATAGGAATCCCCTCGACGCCGACCATTGACACCGAGCAGAGTTGCAGGAGTTGTGACCTGTTATTGTTGGTTATGTTGTCGTAGTTGTGACTAGGGGGGCATATGGGGGAAGGAATGATGTCACCTCCAGGTAGGTGTTTGTCCCCCTGTGTACTGAGGGTGTCAGGTTCTGGTCCGGTTCTGGCATTTAGGTCTCCACAGACTAGTACATATCCCTGGGCTGGAAATGATTGATTTCCCCCTCCAGGACGGAGAACCTGTCTTCATTAATGTATGGGGATTCTAGTAGGGGGATAAAGGTAGCACACAGGAGGGCATTTTTCTCCGTTAATATCATTTCCTTTTGGATTTCTTGCCAAATGTAAAGTGTTCCTGTTTTGATTAATTTAAAAGAGTGAGTTAGGTCTGCTCTATATCAAATTAGCAACACCCCTGAGTCCCTCTCTCTTTGCCTCCCTCTGCCCCCCCTTTCCCACTCTCTCCCTCCTTGCCTCCATTCTCTCTCTCTCTCTCTCTCTCTCTCTCTCTCCCTTTCTCTCCCCCCTTTCTCTCTCTCTCCCTCTCTCTCTCTCTCTCGCTCTCTCTCTCTCTCTCTCTCCCTCACTGCCTCCCTCTCCCCTTGCCTCCCTCTCTCTCCCTCCCTACCTCTCTTTCCCCATGCCCCCTTCTCTCCCTGCCTCTCTCTCTCCCTGCCTCGCTCTCTCCCTGCCTCCTTTTCTCCCTCGTTTTTTCATAACTCAACAAAGTGATGCTCCTGGGTTCCATTTCATTACCCTGTGTAACGTCCTCAGCTGTGTGATGAATGGAACTATTCTGCTGTGTGTGTGTGTGTGTGTGTGTGTGTGTGTGTGTGTGTGTGTGTGTGTGTGTGTGTGTGTCTGTGTGTGTCTGTGTGTCTGTGCACGGACATCAGTTGCTAGAGATGTTGGAAGAAATGACACCGCATCAGTTGTATCATTGTATCAGTCTACTTTGATGTCTACAGTACCCTAGAGTAATAACCCTAATTCCCTCCAGAAATAACCATAGAGAAATAACCCTAATTACACTGTAGTGATAATCCTATAGTAATGACCCCAATAACCCTACAGTAATAACCATGCAGTAATAACTATATAGCAATAACCCGAATAACCCTAGTAACCCTACAGTAATGACCCTGCAGTAATAACCCTATATTAATAACCCTAATATCCTATAGTAACAACCCTAATACTACATAGCAATAACCCTATTGTAATAACCCTATTGTTTTAACCCTATATTAATAACCCCACTAGGCTATGGTAATAACCCTAATGAACTATAGTAATAACTACTAATAAGTACTGCATAGTTTCCTAAGAACGCAAAACTATGTGGCCCTCTCTGTCGGCGTCGGATGTAATAACCCTAAAATAATAACCCTGATACCCAATGGTAATAACCCTAATACCCTATAGCAATAACCCTAATACCCTATAGTAATAACCCTAATTCCTTATAGTAATATCCCTATTACGTAAGAACCCTAATACCCTATAGTAATATCCCTATTACGTAAGAACCCTAATACCTTATAGTAATAAGCCTATAGTTACAACCCTACTTACCTTTAGTAATATCCCTATAGTACTTACCCTAATATTCTAAAGTAATAACCATATAGTAATAACCCCGATTCCCTATAGTAATATCCCTATAGAAATAACCCTACTTACCTTTAGTAATATCCCTATAGTAATAACCCTCATTCTCTATAGTAATACCCCTATAGAAATAACCCTCATTCCCTATAGTAATACCCCTATAGTAATAACCCTCATTCCCTATAGTAATACCCCTATAGAAATAACCCTAATATTCTAAAGTAATACCCCTATAGTAACAACCCACATTCCCTATAGTAATATCCCTATAGTAATAACCCTAATATTCTATAGTAATACCCCTATATAAATAACCTTCATTCCCTATAGTAATACCCCTATAGAAATAACCCTAATACTCTAAAGTGATAACCCTATAGTAATAACCCTCATTCTCTATAGTAATACCCCTATAGAAATAACCCTAATGCTCTTAAGGAGTAAGCCTATAGTAATAACCATCATTCTCTATAGTAATACTACTATAGTAATGACCCGCATTCTCTATAGTAATACCCCTATAGAAATAACCCTCATTCTCTATAGTAATACCCCTATAGAAATAACCCTCATTCTCTATAGTAATACCCCTATAGAAATAACCCTAATGCTCTTAAGGAGTAAGACTATAGTAATAACCCTACGAAGATTTCACAGAGGAGCTGACCTCACATTGTATTCAGTAAACATATGAGGCGATGTGATGCAGATTTGTTCCAGACCCTCCTCCTTGATATGCAGGTCTTACTTGGTTTTAATATCCAGGTGCAGTGGTTCTCCTCAGATTAATTCCTCTAATTGGTTATAAATATCAAGGTGCAGTGTTTCTCCTCAGATTAATTCCTCTAATTGGTGTTTAATATTCAGGTGCAGTGGTTCTCCTCAGATGAATTCCCCTAATTGTTTTTTAATATCCAGGTGCAGTGGTTCTCCTCAGATTAATTCCCAGGTGCAGTGGTTCTCCTCAGATTAATTCCTCTAATTGTTTTTTAATATCCAGGTGCAGTGGTTCTCTTCAGGTTAATTCCTCTAATTGGTTTTTAATATCCAGGTGCAGTGGTTCTCCTCAGATTAATTCCCAGGTGCAGTGGTTCTCCTCAGATTAATTCCCAGGTGCAGTGGTTCTCCTCAGATTAATTCCCAGGTGCAGTGGTTCTCCTCAGATTAATTCCCAGGTGCAGTGGTTCTCCTCAGGTTAATTCCTCTAATTGTTTTTTAATGTCCAGGTGCAGTGGTTCTCCTCAGATTAATTCCTCTAATTGGTTTTTAATATCCAGGTGCAGTGGTTCTCCTCAGGTTAATTACCAGGTGCAGTGGTTCTCCTCAGATTAATTCCTCTAATTGGTTTTTAATATTCAGGTGCAGTGGTTCTCCTCAGGTTAATTCCTCTAATTGGTGTTTAATATTCAGGTGCAGTGGTTCTCCTCAGATTAATTCCTCTAATTGTTTTTTAATGTCCAGGTGCAGTGGTTCTCCTCAGATTAATTCCTCTAATTGGTTTTTAATATCCAGGTGCAGTGGTTCTCCTCAGGTTAATTACCAGGTGCAGTGGTTCTCCTCAGATTAATTCCTCTAATTGGTTTTTAATATTCAGGTGCAGTGGTTCTCCTCAGGTTAATTCCTCTAATTGGTGTTTAATATCCAGGTGCAGTGGTTCTCCTCAGGTTAATTCCTCTAATTGGTGTTTAATATTCAGGTGCAGTGGTTCTCCTCAGATTAATTCCTCTAATTGGTTTTTAATATCCAGGTGCAGTGGTTCTCCTCAGGTTAATTACCAGGTGCAGTGGTTCTCCTCAGATTAATTCCTCTAATTGGTTTTTAATATCCAGGTGCAGTGGTTCTCCTCAGATTAATTCCTCTAATTGGTTTTTAATATCCAGGTGCAGTGGTTCTCCTCAGATTAATTACCAGGTGCAGTGGTTCTCCTCAGATTAATTCCTCTAATTGGTTTTTAATATCCAGGTGCAGTGGTTCTCCTCAGATTAATTCCCAGGTGCAGTGGTTCTCCTCAGATTAATTCCTCTAATTGGTGTTTAATATCTAGGTGCAGTGGTTCTCCTCAGATTAATTCCCAGGTGCAGTGGTTCTCCTCAGATTAATTCTCTAATTGGTGTTTAATATCCAGGTGCAGTGGTTCTCCTCAGATTAATTCCTCTAATTGGTTTTTAATATCCAGGTGCAGTGGTTCTCCTCAGCGTAAATTCTCTATTTGCTTTACATTAGTCTGTCCTCTCGTCTCATCCTTCATAGTGAAACGGAGGAATCACTCCTGTGTTTTACACTTAGAGGTGAGTTAACTCAAGCATCACCTATTTAAAAACATCCTTCCTTTTCTCCCTCCCTCTGTAGAAAATATGACATTGTTTTCTAAATTTCTCATAGTGTTTTGGAATAGATTTTATTGCATGATTGCATTGTTTGGTGAGGCTGTTGATCTCAGGCTGAGGGTCACAGAGCCCCTGAGGATTCTTGTAAGGAGAAGAGAGATGATGGGTGGAGGGGAGGACAGACAGGGTGGGTGGAGGACAGGATATGAGAGGACAGAGGGTGGGTGGAGGGGAGTTGAGGACAGACAGGGTGGATGGAGGAGAGGTGAGACAGGATGGGTGGAGGAGAGGAGATGACAGGGTGGGTGGAGGAGAGGAGAGGACAGACAGGGTGGGTGGAGAAGAAGAGATGACAGGGTGGGTGGAGGAGAGGACAGACAGGGTGGGTGGAGGAGAGGAGAGACAGGGTGGGTGGAGGAGAGGAGAGACAGGGTGGGTGGAGGAGAGGACTGACAGGTTGGGTGGAGGAGAGGAGAGACAGGGTGGGTGAAGAAGAGGACAGACAGGTTGGGTGGAGGACAGGAGAGGAGAGGACAGACAGGGTGGGTGGAGGAGAGGACAGACAGGTTGGGTGGAGGACAGGAGAGGAGAGGACAGACAGGGTGGGTGGAGGAGAGGAGAGACAGGGTCGGTGGAGGAGAGGACTGACAGGTTGGGTGGAGGAGAGGAGAGGAGAGGACAGACAGGGTGGGTGGGTGTAGGAGAGGAGAGGAGAGACACGGTCGGTGGAGGAGAGGATGAGAACCTCCACAGTAAAGGAAGACCCAGAGTTTCCTCTGCTGCAGAGAATAAGTTCTTTAGAGTTAACTGGACCTCAGATTGCAGCCCAAATAAATGCTTCACAGAGTTCAAGTAACAGACACATCTCAACATCAACTGTTCAGAGGAGAATGCGTGAATCAGGCCTTCATGGTCGAATTACTGCGAAGAAAACACAATTAAAGGACACCAATAAAAGAAGCGACTCGCCAAGAAACACGAGCAATGGACATTAGACCGGTGGAAATCTGTCCGTTGGTCTGATGAGTCCAAATTTGAGATTGTTTGTTCCAACCGCCGTGTCTTTGTGAGAAGCAGAGTAGGTGAACGGATGAACACCTCATGTGTGGTTCCCACCGTGAAGCATGGAGGAGGAGGTGTGGTGGTGCTTTGCTGGTGACACTGTCTGTGATTTATTTAGAATTCAAGGCAAACACATCAAACATCACACTCTACCTGCTCTTAGTAATTATACACCAACCATCAAACTCCTGCGGCTCTCAGTAATTATACACAAAGATCAAACATCACACTCTACTTGCTCTTAGTAATTACATTGCAGCCATTACTCTCTCCCTGGTCTTAGTAATTACACATCAACCTTCACACTCTACCTGCTCTTAGTAATTATACAGGTGTAGTTTCCAGTCATTATCCTGTTGTAGTTTACCACAATGACATGTAAACGTTTTCACAGACTATCCAAACACGAGTGCATGTACCTACTTCCCTATGTAAAGCACTACATTAGACCAGAGCCCTATGGAACCCTATTCCCTATATAGTACACTACTTTAGACCAGAGCCCTATGACACCCTATTCCCTATGTAGTGCACTACTTTAGACCAGAGCCCTATGGAACCCTATTCCCTATGTAAAGCACTACTTTAGACCAGAGCCCTATGACACCCTATTCCCTATTATAGTACACTACTTTAGACCAGAGCCCTATGGCACCCTATTCCCTATGTAAAGCACTACTTTAGACCAGAGCCCCATGACCCCCTCTATTCCCTATGTAGTGCACTACTTTAGACCAGAGCCCTATTGAACCCTATTCCCTATACAGTACACTACTTTAGACCAGAGCCCTATTGAACCCTATTCCCTATTATAGAGCACTACATTAGACCAGAATCCTATGAGCTCCTGTTCAAGACTAAAGTACTATATACTGAATAGATTGCTGGATCAAAACTGTTCATCGTCGCCAGCTGTCTTCAGATGAATAGTGGTGTTTTCACACACCGGTCAATCAGCAGGAGCCAGCTTTTGAGGACGAGGGTATGAGCTCTGATTACGTGGCCATTGACAGCGGTGTATTGCCAGTTGCATGTGGAGTCTGATTGCTCCAGTAGCGTATTGCTTCACCACTTGACTGCACAACAAGCAGCGAACCCATTTTAACCTTATTCAATGTCCTTGAATCACAGGGAAATATCCCAGGATATGTGAGTGAGTGTGTCTTACCGTTGCTTAACTGTGTATTGTACATCCTTAGCCTGTGTGCACTGATTGCGTTCTACATGAACTTACTGTAAGAAGCATGGCTTCGATTCTACAGCAGGGCTGTGTGTGTGTGTGTGTGTGTGTGTGTGTGTGTGTGTGTGTGTGTGTGTGTGTGTGTGTGTGTGTGTGTGTGTGTGTGTGTGTGTGTGTATGTTCATGGTTGTGCCCCTGTACAACCCGATGTATCTTTCGTCAGTCGAAGGAGACAAAGACACAATTCATTTCTCTGGGTGAGTTCTTCATTAGCTTGATGAACAAGCTAATGAATCCTGGTCTTCTGGTTTAACCTCTAGCTGTTCTCTGGACACCACAGCATAATGGATGGTCTCTCTGCTTACCCACATTCAGCCATCGACCTCAGCGGACTGGCTCTGTTAGAATCATATTCCCTAGAGAAACTACTATAAGAGCTGGCCCAAAGTAGTGCACTATATAGGGAATAGGGTGCCATTTGTTATACAGAGAGTAGTGCACTATAAACGAAATAGGATGCAATTTCAGACACAGAGAGTAGTATACTATAAACGGAATACGATGCCTTTTAGGACTAAGTTAATGCCCTCAGTAGTCTCCTCTCCAGTCTTTGTATATTATCCAGAGAGAGAAGAGTCTTTTGTTAGCTAGCGGTAGCATGGCTTTTCTCTTCAGTCGTCCTGTTAACTGTGATTAGCATCATCAAACGTGGTGCTGTGGATCAAAGCGTTTGAGGTATGACCTAAACAAACGTTTATTCCTACAAAAGGAGCAGGCAAATGACATTTCAAGGAGGAGGGGGCAATAATAATAATAATATAATATAATAATAATAATAATAATAATAATAATAATAATAATAATAATAACAATAATATAATAATAATAATAATAATAATAATAATAATAATAATAATAATAATAATAACAATAATATAATAATAATAATAATAATAATAATAACAATAATATAATAATAATAATAATAATAATAATAATAATAATAATAATAATAATAATAACAATAATATAATAATAATAATAATAATAATGATAACAATAATAATAAAAGAGGGTAAGGTACAGAACAGCAGGCAGTCTCAGGGTCAGGACAGGCATGGGGCAGTAATCCAGAATGGTGGGGTAAGGTACAGAACAGCAGGCAGTCTCAGGGTCAGGACAGGCATGGGGCAGTAATCCAGAATGGTGGGGTAAGGTACAGAACAGCTGGCAGTCTCAGGGTCAGGGCAGGCAGGGGGCAGTAATCCAGAATGGTGGGGTAAGGTACAGAACAGCTGGCAGTCTCAGGGTCAGGGCAGGCAGGGGGCAGTAATCCAGAATGGTGGGGTAAGGTACAGAACAGCTGGCAGTCTCAGGGTCAGGGCAGGCAGGGGGCAGTAATCCAGAATGGTGGGGTAAGGTACAGAACAGCTGGCAGTCTCAGGGTCAGGACAGGCAGGGGGCAGTAATCCAGAACAGCTGGCAGTCTCAGGGTCATGGCAGGCAGTGGGCAGTAATCCAGAATGGTAGGGTAAGGTACAGAACAGCAGGCAGTCTCAGGGTCAGGACAGGCAGGGGGCAGTAATCCAGAATGGTGGGGTAAGATACAGAACAGCTGGCAGTCTCAGGGTCAGGGCAGGCAGGAGGCAGTAATCCAGAATGGTGGGGTAAGGTACAGAACAGCTGGCAGTCTCAGGGTCAGGACAGGCAGGGGGCAGTAATCCAGAACAGCAGGCAGTCTCAGGGTCAGGGCAGGCAGTGGGCAGTAATCCAGAATGGTGGGGTAAGGTACAGAACAGCTGGCAGTCTCAGGGTCAGGGCAGGCAGGGGGCAGTAATCCAGAACAGCTGGCAGTCTCAGGGTCAGGACAGGCATTGGGCAGTAATCCAGAACGGTGGGGTAAGGTACAAAAATGGCAGGCAGTCTCAGGGTCAGGACAGGCAGGGGACAGTAATCCAGAATGGTGGGGTAAGGTACAGAACAGCAGGCAGTCTCAGGGTCAAGACAGGCAGGGGGCAGTAATCCAGAATGGTGGGGTAAGGTACAGAACAGCAGGCAGTCTCAGGGTCAGGACAGGCAGGGGGCAGTAATCCAGAATGGTGGGGTAAGGTACAGAACAGCAGGCAGTCTCAGGGTCAGGACAGGCAGGGGGCAGTAATCCAGAATGGTGGGGTAAGGTACAGAACAGCAGGCAGTCTCAGGGTCAAGACAGGCAGGGGGCAGTAATCCAGAATGGTGGGGTAAGGTACAGAACAGCAGGCAGTCTCAGGGTCAGGACTGGCAGGGGGCAGTAATCCAGAATGGTGGGGTAAGGTACGAAACAGCAGGCAGTCTCAGGGTCAGGACAGGCAGGGGGCAGTAATCCAGAATGGTGGGGTAAGGTACAGAACAGCAGGCAGTCTCAGGGTCAAGACAGGCAGGGGGCAGTAATCCAGAATGGTGGGGTAAGGTACAGAACAGCAGGCAGTCTCAGGGTCAGGACAGGCAGGGGGCAGTAATCCAGAATGGTGGGGTAAGGTACAGAACAGCAGGCAGTCTCAGGGTCAGGACAGGCAGGGGGCAGTAATCCAGAATGGTGGGGTAAGGTACAGAACAGCAGGCAGTCTCAGGGTCAGGACTGGCAGGGGGCAGTAATCCAGAATGGTGGGGTAAGGTACAGAACAGCAGGCAGTCTCAGTGTCAAGACAGGCAGGGGGCAGTAATCCAGAATGGTGGGGTAAGGTACAGAACAGCAGGCAGTCTCAGGGTCAGGACAGGCAGGGGGCAGTAATCCAGAATGGTGGGGTAAGGTACAGAACAGCAGGCAGTCTCAGGGTCAGGACAGGCAGAACGGTCAAAACAGGGAAGAACAAGAAAACAGGAGCAAGAAAAAGGCAGGAAAACAAACACGGGTTTACGAACAAAACAAACTGGCCACAGACAAACAGAGAACACAGGTAGAAATACTCAGGGGTAATGGGGAAGATGGGCGACACCTTGAGAGGGATGGAGATCATTTAGGCAGGTTACCTTTGCGTCTTTGGGCACAGGGACTAGGGTGGTCTGCTTGAAACATGTAGTTATTACAGACAGGAAAAGGAGAGTTTGAAAATGTCAGTGAAGACACTTGACAGTTGGTCCGCACATGCTTTGAGTACATGTCCTGGTAATCCGTCTGGCCCAGCGGTTTTGTGAATGTGATCAAAACCTTTAAATAGGTCAACATCGGCTAACGAGAGCATTATAACACAGTCATCCAGAACAGCTGTTGCTCTCGTGCATGCTTCAGTGTTGCTTGCCTCGAAGCGAGCATAAACAGCATTGAGCTCTTCTGGTAGGCTGTGTCACTGGGCAGCCCTCGTCTGGGTTTCCCTTTGTAGTCCGTAATAGTTTTCAAGCCCTGCCACATCTGACGAGCGTCAGAGCCGGTGTAGTAGGATTCAATCTTAATCCTGTATTGGTGCTTTGCTTGTTTGATGGTTCGTCTCAGGGCATAGGGGGATTTCTTATAAACATCCGCTCCTTGAAAGCGGCAGATCTAGCCTTTAGTACGATGCGGATGTTGCCTGTAATCCATGGATTCTGGTTGGGGTATGTACGTACAGTCACTGTGGGGACGACATCATCGATGCACTTACTGATGAAGCCGATGACTGAGGTGGTACACTCCTCAATACCATTGGATGAATCCCGGAACATATTTCAGTCTGTGCTAGCAAAACAGTCCTGTAGCTTAGCATCCGTGTCATCTGACCACTTCCGTATTGAGCGAGTCGCTGGTACTTCCTGCTTTAGTTTTTGCTTGTAAGCAGGAAACAGGAGGATATAATTATAGGCTGGCTAGTAGGCTACGTAGGTACACTCAATTTAAACAAATGATCTTGGAATCTATGCGTGTTCATGTCCCATGTCAAGCTCCTCTCCAAATTCTCTTCAACACTGCTATTTTGCAGATATTATAAACCTATAGCGGCACACTTCTGTGCAAAAAATGTGTGTGTGTGTGTGTGTGTGTGTGTGTGTGTGTGTGTGTGTGTGATTAGTTCGCAGTGACGCCTGTTTGAACTGATCACCAATTCTGTGTTTTGACCCTACTTTTTACCACCCACACCTGCATACACACACACCTGCATACACACACAACCCGCTCGACCATACCTACAGTATGAAACCATGTTTTTCCTGAAAATAATCTCTTCCAGGTCCCGATAATCATAACTCTTTGTTTATTCTGTGCAAAAATAGCAAGGACTTCCTACTTACTAAAGTAAAGTTTCACCAGTCATCAGGTCTGTCAATGGTGGCAAGGCAACAGATATCCAGAGAGACATGCATTTAACCAAATCCCATATTTTAATCTTGAAATATAACTGTTACTTTATTCTGAAAATGTCTACTTTATTCTCAACAAATGTAACTTTATTCTCTAAATTAAATGTTGAGTTTATTCTTGAAATATTGCCACTATATTCCTAAAAAATTGTCACTTTATTCTATAAATATCGGCACTTTATTGACAAAATGTTATTTCAACTTTATTCTCAGAATATTCAACCACCACCACCTAGCGCCATTTTGTTTTTTTGGGGTTGGGGGGGGGGGGGGGGGCGCCTAATACTATTCCATATTCTTCAAATAAAATCAAGTGGGGTGGAAACAATTGGTTATGTTAGATACTGCCGGTGGCATGAGATAGGCTACACAGCATTCACACCTATGTGACCTACAAGACTCGAGATACCGGACACACCCGGCAGGGGGACCCATGCACATGTCATCGATGTCTTTTAATATTATTTATTCTTTCAATTTAATAAAACCCTCTACAATAGTCATTCCTAAACCTTTTTTTTCTTCATTTCCATATATAATAGGAAGCTAAGGGTTTGATTCTTGGGCATCGGGAATGTGGCTGAAAAGAAGTAGAGAAAGAAACAGATTGAAAGAATTAGCGAACAGCTTGATTGCCGTAGGAACGTCAGGGAAACTGGCCAGAAGGGAGTCGAGCTTCAAATGCAGAAATTCTATAACATTTTTAATTGAGCCTCTCGTTCTCCTTAATTGCCGGCCTCAACACATTACGGAAAGAGAGTAACTGTGTAGGAAGCTCTGGGGGTCGTCAGGATACTGGACGGACAATAAGTTGATGTAAACAGTTTAAATAAAAGTTCAAATGAAAGATGCAAACAGTTTATCATCTTCAGCAGACACCAACTTCTTGAAGATTTGAACAACAACAAAAAAATAAGCTTTTTTTGCAATTTATTTTACACTAGCGAACCGGTGATTGAGGTGTGTGTTTGCAATATCAACAGTCCTTTATCTCTGGTATAAGACTACGTTTCAATTGTGTGCAGCGCAATGGACATCTAATGCACAATGTGTCAGGAAAGACTGTCTAGGTTGACAATACTCAGTATAGAAAACCAGGGATGCAACTTTGTGGTTGGAGACATAATTATTATTAAAAATAAATGTATATCCAGTCTGATAAACACCCCAAAACAGCCCACCCTTCCGTTCGGAGGCGTCCACATGGTCCTCAAGCACACTGGTTTCTTGTTTTGTATCACATTACAATGATAAACCTGTTAGGCTATTTCATTTGTATTTTTATTTTCACTGGTTTTACGCGTAACAAATGTATTTTCAAGCTGGGAGAGAGTGTGAGAACAGTTAATTTCATGCAGGTTCAGGTAGACTATACAGGACAGTTGTATACTCAAATAGATAATTAATGTTCTACTGTTGCCAAAGTCCTTCATGAATACTAGAAAGGTTGGGAAGGGGTCTGATTGCAATTAAGATTGGCTGCGCAAAGGGGAATCTAGCTCGTATTTTTATTTTATTTTCACCAAGTGATCAGATAATGTCAATTGTCATTACAACTCTGTTGTCATTAAGCCGGGACACTTGTTTTTTTGAACTGTCAATGTCTTAGAGACTAGTTTATGTTCCAATGTTTTCAGAGTTCTGATGTGGCCTTGAAAATATTACAACAGCCCTATCGACAGGGCCCACATCAGAACACTGAAAACATTGGAACATCCCTTTAAACAGGGCCCACATCAGAACACTGAAAACATTGGAATCGCCCTTTTAAACAGGGCCCACATCAGAACACTGAAAACATTGGAACAGCCCTATCGAAAGGGCCCACATCAGAACACTGAAAACATTGGAACAGCCCTATCGACAGGGCCCACATCAGAACACTGAAAACATTGGAACAGCCCTTTAAACAGGGCCCACATCAGAACACTGAAAACATTGGAACAGCCCTTTAAACAGGGCCCACATCAGAACACTGAAAACATTGGAACAGCCCTATCGAAAGGGCCCACATCAGAACACTGAAAACATTGGAACATCCCTTTAAACAGGGCCCACATCAGAACACTGAAAACATTGGAATCGCCCTTTTAAACAGGGCCCACATCAGAACACTGAAAACATTGGAATCGCCCTTTTAAACAGGGCCCACATCAGAACACTGAAAACATTGGAACAGCCCTTTAAACAGGGCCCACATCAGAACACTGAAAACATTGGAACATCCCTTTAAACAGGGCCCACATCAGAACACTGAAAACATTGGAATCGCCCTTTTAAACAGGGCCCACATCAGAACACTGAAAACATTGGAATCGCCCTTTTAAACAGGGCCCACATCAGAACACTGAAAACATTGGAACAGCCCTTTAAACAGGGCCCACATCAGAACACTGAAAACATTGGAACAGCCCTTTAAACAGGGCCCACATCAGAACACTGAAAACATTGGAACATCCCTTTAAACAGGGCCCACATCAGAACACTGAAAACATTGGAATCACCCTTTTAAACAGGGCCCACATCAGAACACTGAAAACATTGGAACATCCCTTTAAACAGGGCCCACATCAGAACACTGAAAACATTGGAATCGCCCTTTAAACAGGGCCCACATCAGAACACTGAAAACATTGGAATCGCCCTTTTAAACAGGGCCCACATCAGAACACTGAAAACATTGGAATCACCCTTTAAACAGGGCCCACATCAGAACACTGAAAACATTGGAATCGCCCTTTTAAACAGGGCCCACATCAGAACACTGAAAACATTGGAATCACCCTTTTAAACAGGGCCCACATCAGAACACTGAAAACATTGGAACATCCCTTTAAACAGGGCCCACATCAGAACACTGAAAACATTGGAATCGCCCTTTTAAACAGGCCCACTTCAGAACACTGTGTATTTATTACCAGATTAAGGGTATACCGTGCAACGTTCATATGATCTGAATGCCTTCTATAGAATACAGTTCGACAAAAGGATTGAAAACATTGAAAACATGCCCACGTCAGGAGAGATCCTATTTAGGTCATCCCTAGCTGCTGGGCTGCTCAGTCCTGGCCCTGTGGGTCTGCCGTACTGTTGTCACTCTGTCCTAACACACCTGAAACCAATGATGAATGTTTCACTAAGATCCTAACGCTGAGTTGGGTGTGTTGGGTTGGGGCGCTACAGGGCCGTAGACCCCTAGGGGCAGGACGGGGTGACCCAGATATAT
Source organism: Oncorhynchus mykiss (assembly GCF_057628025.1). Lineage (NCBI taxonomy): Eukaryota > Metazoa > Chordata > Actinopteri > Salmoniformes > Salmonidae > Oncorhynchus > Oncorhynchus mykiss. Next base: position 3,724,121 of record NC_143036.1, read on the forward strand.
TGCACTGTCTACGTCAGAACATCAGTTTGGTATGGAGGAACTACATCACTGTCTACATCAGAACATCAGTTTGGTATGGAGGAACTACATCACTGCCTACGTCAGAACATCAGTTTGTTATGGAGGAACTACATCACTGTCTACATCAGAACATCAGTTTGGTATGGAGGAACTACATCACTGTCTACATCAGAACATCAATTTGGTATGGAGGAACTACATCACTGTCTACATCAGAACATCAGTTTGGTATGGAGGAACTACATCAGAACATCAGTTTGGTATGGAGGAACTACATCACTGCCTACGACAGAACATCAGTTTGGTATGGAGGAACTACATCACTGCCTACGTCAGAACATCAGTTTGGTATGGAGGAACTACATCACTGCCTACGTCAGAACATCAGTTTGGTATGGAGGAACTACATCACTGCCTACGTCAGAACATCAGTTTGTTATGGAGGAACTACATCACTGCCTACGTCAGAACATCAGTTTGGTATGGAGGAACTACATCACTGCCTACGTCAGAACATCAGTTTGTTATGGAGGAACTACATCGCTGCCTACGTCAGAACATCAGTTTGGTATGGAGGAACTACATCACTGTCTACATCAGAACATCAGTTTGGTATGGAGGAACTACATCACTGTCTACGTCAGAACATCAGTTTGGTATGGAGGAACTACATCACTGTCTACGTCAGAACATCAGTTTGGTATGGAGGAACTACATCACTGCCTACGTCAGAACATCAGTTTGTTATGGAGGAACTACATCGCTGCCTACGTCAGAACATCAGTTTGGTATGGAGGAACTACATCACTGTCTACATCAGAACATCAGTTTGTTATGGAGGAACTACATCGCTGCCTACGTCAGAACATCAGTTTGGTATGGAGGAACTACATCACTGCCTACGTCAGAACATCAGTTTGGTATGGAGGAACTACATCACTGCCTACGTCAGAACATCAGTTTGTTATGGAGGAACTACATCGCTGCCTACGTCAGAACATCAGTTTGGTATGGAGGAACTACATCACTGCCTACGTCAGAACATCAGTTTGTTATGGAGGAACTACATCGCTGCCTACGTCAGAAAATCAGTTTGGTATGGAGGAACTACATCACTGCCTACGTCAGAACATCAGTTTGGTATGGAGGAACTACATCACTGCCTACGTCAGAACATCAGTTTGGTATTGAGGAACTACATCGCTGCCTACGTCAGAACATCAGTTTGGTATGGAGGAACTACATCATTGCCTACGTCAGAACATCTACATATTGGCACAGGCAGTTAAACTTATCGACACTAAATAGGTAACAATACACAAACAGTCTATATTATTATCTTCAAAGGACCCAAAAAACAAAAACTTGAAATCTTAAATACAATCCAGTAACATTTATAGAAAGGTGCTGCATTCCTGTATTGTTAATGCTACATAACATTACCTCTGGCTTGTTAATGCTACATAACATTACCTCTGGGTTGTTAATGTTACATAACATTACCTCTGGGTTGTTAATGCTACATAACATTACCTCTGGGTTGTTAATGCTACATAACATTACCTCTGGCTTGTTAATGCTACATAACATTACCTCTGGGTTGTTAATGCTACATAACATTACCTCTGGGTTGTTAATGCTACATAACATTACCTCTGGGTTGTTAATGCTACATAACATTACCTCTGGCTTGTTAATGCTACATAACATTACCTCTGGGTTGTTAATGCTACATAACATTACCTCTGGGTTGTTAATGCTACATAACATTACCTCTGTGTTGTTAATGCTACATAACATTACCTCTGGCTTGTTAATGATACATAACATTACCTCTGGCTTGTTAATGCTACATAACATTACCTCTGGCTTGTTAATGCTACATAACATTACCTCTGGGTTGTTAATGCTACATAACATTACCTCTGGCTTGTTAATGCTACATAACATTACCTCTGGCTTGTTAATGCTACATAACATTACCTCTGGCTTGTTAATGCTACATAACATTACCTCAAATCAAATCAAATCAAATCAAATCAAATCAAATCAAATCAAATTTTATTTGTCACATACACATGGTTAGCAGATGTTAATGCGAGTGTAGCGAAATGCTTGTGCTTCTAGTTCCGACAATGCAGTAATAACCAACAAGTAATCTAACTAACAATTCCAAAACTACTGTCTTGTACACAGTGTAAGGGGATAAAGAATATGTACATAAGGATATATGAATGAGTGATGGTACAGAGCAGCATAGGCAAGATACAGTAGATGGTATCGAGTACAGTATGTACAAATGAGATGAGTATGTAAACAAAGTGGCATAGTTTAAAGTGGCTAGTGATACATGTATTACATAAGGATACAGTCGATGATATAGAGTACAGTATATACGTATGCATATGAGATGAATAATGTAGGGTAAGTAACATTATATAAGGTAGCATTGTTTAAAGTGGCTAGTGATATATTTACATCATTTCCCATCAATTCCCATTATTAAAGTGGCTGGAGTTGAGTCAGTGTCAGTGTGTTGGCAGCAGCCACTCAATGTTAGTGGTGGCTGTTTAACAGTCTGATGGCCTTGAGATAGAAGCTGTTTTTCAGTCTCTCGGTCCCAGCTTTGATGCACCTGTACTGACCTCGCCTTCTGGATGATAGCGGGGTGAACAGGCAGTGGCTCGGGTGGTTGATGTCCTTGATGATCTTTATGGCCTTCCTGTGACATCGGGTGGTGTAGGTGTCCTGGAGGGCAGGTAGTTTGCCCCCGGTGATGCGTTGTGCAGACCTCACCACCCTCTGGAGAGCCTTACGGTTGAGGGCGTAGCAGTTGCCGTACCAGGCGGTGATACAGCCCGCCAGGATGCTCTCGATTGTGCATCTGTAGAAGTTTGTGAGTGCTTTTGGTGACAAGCCAAATTTCTTCAGCCTCCTGAGGTTGAAGAGGCGCTGCTGCGCCTTCTTCACAATGCTGTCTGTGTGAGTGGACCAATTCAGTTTGTCTGTGATGTGTATGCCGAGGAACTTAAAACTTGCTACCCTCTCCACTACTGTTCCATCGATGTGGATAGGGGGGTGTTCCCTCTGCTGTTTCCTGAAGTCCACAATCATCTCCTTAGTTTTGTTGACGTTGAGTGTGAGGTTATTTTCCTGACACCACACTCCGAGGGCCCTCACCTCCTCCCTGTAGGCCGTCTCGTCGTTGTTGGTAATCAAGCCTACCACTGTTGTGTCGTCCGCAAACTTGATGATTGAGTTGGAGGCGTGCGTGGCCACGCAGTCGTGGGTGAACAGGGAGTACAGGAGAGGGCTCAGAACGCACCCTTGTGGGGCCCCAGTGTTGAGGATCAGCGGGGAGGAGATGTTGTTGCCTACCCTCACCACCTGGGGGCGGCCCGTCAGGAAGTCCAGTACCCAGTTGCACAGGGCGGGGTCGAGACCCAGGGTCTCGAGCTTGATGACGAGCTTGGAGGGTACTATGGTGTTGAATGCCGAGCTGTAGTCAATGAACAGCATTCTCACATAGGTATTCCTCTTGTCCAGATGGGTTAGGGCGGTGTGCAGTGTGGTTGAGATTGCATCGTCTGTGGACCTATTTGGGCGGTAAGCAAATTGGAGTGGGTCTAGGGTGTCAGGTAGGGTGGAGGTGATATGGTCCTTGACTAGTCTCTCAAAGCACTTCATGATGACGGAAGTGAGTGCTACGGGGCGGTAGTCGTTTAGCTCAGTTACCTTAGCTTTCTTGGGAACAGGAACAATGGTGGCCCTCTTGAAGCATGTGGGAACAGCAGACTGGTATAGGGATTGATTGAATATGTCCGTAAACACACCGGCCAGCTGGTCTGCGCATGCTCTGAGGGCGCGGCTGGGGATGCCGTCTGGGCCTGCAGCCTTGCGAGGGTTAACACGTTTAAATGTCTTACTCACCTCGGCTGCAGTGAAGGAGAGACCGCATGTTTTCGTTGCCGGCCGTGTCAGTGGCACTGTATTGTCCTCAAAGCGGGCAAAAAAGTTGTTTAGTCTGCCTGGGAGCAGGACATCCTGGTCCGTGACTGGGCTGGATTTCTTCCTGTAGTCCGTGATTGACTGTAGACCCTGCCACATGCCTCTTGTGTCTGAGCCGTTGAATTGAGATTCTACTTTGTCTCTGTACTGACGCTTAGCTTGTTTGATAGCCTTGCGGAGGGAATAGCTGCACTGTTTGTATTCGGTCATGTTACCAGACACCTTCCCCTGATTAAAAGCAGTGGTTCGCGCTTTCAGTTTCACGCGAATGCTGCCATCAATCCACGGTTTCTGGTTAGGGAATGTTTTAATCGTTGCTATGGGAACGACATCTTCAACGCACGTTCTAATGAACTCACACACCGAATCAGCGTATTCGTCAATGTTGTTGTCTGACGCAATACGAAACATGTCCCAGTCCACGTGGTGGAAGCAGTCTTGGAGTGTGGAGTCAGCTTGGTCGGACCAGCGTTGGACAGACCTCAGCGTGGGAGCCTCTTGTTTTAGTTTCTGTCTGTAGGCAGGGATCAACAAAATGGAGTCATGGTCAGCTTTTCCGAAAGGGGGGCGGGGCAGGGCCTTATATGCGTCGCGGAAGTTAGAGTAACAATGATCCAAGGTCTTTCCACCCCTGGTTGCGCAATCGATATGCTGATAAAATTTAGGGAGTCTTGTTTTCAGATTAGCCTTGTTAAAATCCCCAGCTACAATGAATGCAGCCTCCGGATGAATGGTTTCCAGTTTGCAAAGAGTTAAATAAAGTTCGTTCAGAGCCATCGATGTGTCTGCTTGGGGGGGGATGTATACGGCTGTGATTATAATCGAAGAGAATTCTCTTGGTAGATAATGCGGTCTACATTTGATTGTGAGGAATTCTAAATCAGGTGAACAGAAGGATTTGAGTTCCTGTATGTTTCTTTCATCACACCATGTCACGTTAGTCATAAGGCATACGCCTCCGCCCCTCTTCTTACCAGAAAGTTGTTTGTTTCTGTCTGCGCGATGTGTGGAGAAACCCGTTGGCTGCACCGCTTCGGATAGAGTCACTCCAGTGAGCCACGTTTCCGTGAAGCAAAGAACGTTACAGTCTCTGATGTCCCTCTGGAATGCTACCCTTGCTCGGATTTCATCAACCTTGTTGTCAAGAGACTGGACATTGGCAAGAAGAATGCTAGGGAGTGGTGCACGATGTGCCCGTCTCCGGAGTCTGACCAGAAGACCGCCTCGTTTCCCTCTTTTTCGGAGTTGTTTTTTTTTTGGGTCGCTGCATGGAATCCACTCAGTTGTCCTGTTTGTAAGGCAGAACACAGGATCCGCGTCGCGAAAAACATATTCTTGGTAGTACTGATGGTGAGTTGATGCTGATCTTATATTCAGTAGTTCTTCTCGACTGTATGTAATGAAACCTAAGATGAGCTGGGGTACTAATGTAAGAAATAACACGTAAAAAAACAAAAAACTCTGGGTTGTTAATGCTACATAACATTACCTCTGGGTTGTTAATGCTACATAACATTACCTCTGGCTTGTTAATGCTACATAACATTACCTCTGGCGTGTTAATGCTACATACCATTACCTCTGGCTTGTTAATGCTACATAACATTACCTCTGGCTTGTTAATGCTACATACCATTACCTCTGGCTTGTTAATGCTACATACCATTACCTCTGGGTTGTTAATGCTACATAACATTACCTCTGGGTTGTTAATGCTACATACCATTACCTCTGGTTTGTTAATGCTACATAACATTACCTCTGGGTTGTTAATGCTACATAACATTACCTCTGGTTTGTTAATGCTACATAACATTACCTCTGGGTTGTTAATGCTACATAACATTACCTCTGGGTTGTTAATGCTACATAACATTACCTCTGGCTTGTTAATGCTACATAACATTACCTCTGGCTTGTTAATGCTACATAACATTACCTCTGGCTTGTTAATGCTACATAACATTACCTCTGGGTTGTTAATGCTACATAACATTACCTCTGGCTTGTTAATGCTACATAACATTACCTCTGGCTTGTTAATGCTACATAACATTACCTCTGGGTTGTTAATGCTACATAACATTACCTCTGGGTTGTTAATGCTACATAACATTACCTCTGGGTTGTTAATGCTACATAACATTACCTCTGGCTTGTTAATGCTACATAACATTACCTCTGGGTTGTTAATGCTACATAACATTACCTCTGGGTTGTTAATGCTACATAACATTACCTCTGGGTTGTTAATGCTACATAACATTACCTCTGGCTTGTTAATGCTACATACCATTACCTCTGGCTTGTTAATGCTACATAACATTACCTCTGGGTTGTTCATGCTACATAACATTACCTCTGGGTTGTTAATGCTACATACCATTACCTCTGGCTTGTTCATGCTACATAACATTACCTCTGGGTTGTTAATGCTACATACCGTTACCTCTGGCTTGTTAATGCTACATAACATTACCTCTGGGTTGTTAATGCTACATAACATTACCTCTGGGTTGTTAATGCTACATAACATTACCTCTGGCTTGTTAATGCTACATAACATTACCTCTGGCTTGTTAATGCTACATAACATTACCTATGGGTTGTTAATGCTACATAACATTACCTCTGGCTTGTTAATGCTACATAACATTACCTCTGGCTTGTTAATGCTACATACCATTACCTCTGGCTTGTTAATGCTACATAACATTATCTCTGGGTTGTTCATGCTACATAACATTACCTCTGGGTTGTTAATGCTACATACCATTACCTCTGGCTTGTTCATGCTACATAACATTACCTCTGGGTTGTTAATGCTACATACCATTACCTCTGGCTTGTTAATGCTACATAACATTACCTCTGGGTTGTTAATGCTACATAACATTACCTCTGGGTTGTTAACGCTACATAACATTACCTCTGGCTTGTTAATGCTACATAACATTACCTCTGGCTTGTTCATGCTACATAACATTACCTCAGATAATTTAGTACAGTAACTTAGATAGCTAGATGGATGAGCGAAAAAAATATATTTACTCCATTTTGAATTCAGGCTGAAATACAACAATTACTCAAGGGGAAATAACACTGGTTGAAGGCACTGTTGCGTTACAGCCTTATTCTAAAATGTATTCAATCATTTTTTTCCCCCTCATCAATCTACACATAATACACCATAATGACAATGCAAAAACATGTAAAAATCAGAAATACCTTATTTATATAAGCATTCAGATGCTTTGCTGATGGAGTCGACATTGAGCTCAGGTGCATTCTGTTTCCATTGAGCATCATTGAGATGTTTCAACAACTTGATTGGAGTCCACCTGTGGTAAATTCAATTGATTGGACATGATTTGGAAAGGCACACACCTGTCTATATAAGGTCCCACAGTTGACAGTGCATGTCAGAGCAAAAACCAAGCCATGAGGTCCAAGGAATTGTCTGTAGAGCTTTGAGACAGGATTGTGTCGAGGTACAGATCTGGGGAAGGATACCAAAACATTTCTGCAGCATTGAAGGTCCCCAAGAACACAGTAGTCTCCATCATTCTTAAATGGAAGAAGTTTGGAACCACCAAGACTCTTCCTACAGCTGGCCGCCCGGCCAAACTGAGCAACCTGGGGAGAAGAGCCTTGGTCAGGGAGGTGACCAAGAGCCAGATGGTCACTCTGACAAAGCTCCAAAGTTCCTCTGTGGAGATGGGAGAACCTTCCATTAGGACAACCATCTCTGCAGAACTTCACCAATCAGGCCTTTATGGTAGAGTGGCCAGACGGAAGCCACTCCTCAGTAAAAGTCACATGGCCACCCGCTTTGGAGTTTACCAATTTTGGCATTTCGAGGTGTTTATGTTTATGTTTATTTATGTTTACTCGTCACTCAACAATGCCCTTTGATTAAGTCAAGTTTACATCATACTATTTACTATTACTATAGTAATATATATATATACTATTTACTACATTTAAAGATGTGTCCACAAAGCACAGCACCGTAGCTTTTAACGGTGTATTTTCTGCAGCCTTTTACCTGAAAACAAATACAAAACACAGGGCTAATTGTCAGGCCTCAGACAAATATGATATTAATGGCTGAGCTAATGCTTACCAGAGTGCCCTCTGCCCTTTGAGCTAGCCCAGGTTTCCTCTTTTAATGGGTTTTACCATGCTGTAGGTGAGAGGGAGAAATAGCTTTCTGACCCCTGCCTGGTATTATGTATGAGGCCATTATCTCCCAAATTCAGAGCTTCTTCTTGGATTTGTCCCGAATGGCACATTGTTCCCTATACAGTGCACTACTCTTGACCAGGGCCCAAAGCTCTGGAGTAGTCCTCTATATAAAAAAAATAGGTTGCCATTTGGGATGCTTGCCTAGTCACATTTACCTCCTCTCCTCTCCTCTCCTCTCCTCTCCTTTCCTTTCCTTTCCTTTCCTTTCCTTTCCTTTCCTTTCCTTTCCTTTCCTTTCCTCTCCTCTCCTCTCCTCTCCTCTCCTATCCTCTCCTGTCTTTCCCCTTCTCTTCTCCTCTCCTTGTTTTAACACCATCCCTCTGCCTTGCGGTGCCAACCAGCACTGACCCCCCCCCCCCCCCCTTGGTGTGTGTCCTGCTCCTGTATGCCTGGGTAATGAGAGGAGGAGGGGCTACTGTGGAGGTCATTGTTGTTTATCATGGCTGAATAAACCGCCTGATGAGATCAGTTGACGGATGGCCGGATGGAGGAGGAGAGAAGAGGAGAAGGAGGGGGAGAACAAACGCAACGATTCACTCACACACAGATTGCGTCCAAAATGCACCTCTTACCCTTTGTAGCGCCCTACTTTTGAACAGGACCCATAGGGGACCCCATAGGGATCCGGTCTAAAGTAGTGTACCCTAATCCCCATGGGACCTGTGGTCTAAAGTAGTGCACCCTATTCCCTATGGGCTCTGTGGTCTAAAGTAGTGCACCCTATTCCCTATGGGCACTGTGGTGTAAAATAGCGCACCCTATTCCCTATGGGCCCTGTGGTCTAAAGTAGTGCACTGTAAAGGGAATATGATGCCATTTGGGCCTACACAACCAGAGGTACTGCTCATCAACTGTCTCCTCAACCAGAGGTACTGCTCATCAACTGTCTCCTCAACCAGAGGTAGTGCTCATCAACTGTCTCCTGAACCAGAGGTACTGCTCATCTACGGCCTCCTCAACCAGAGGTACTGCTCATCAACTTTCTCCTTAACCAGAGGTACTGCTCATGAACTTTCTCCTCAACCAGAGGTACTGCTCATCTACTGCCTCCTCAACCATAGGTACTGCTCATCAACTTTCTCCTCAACCAGAGGTACTGCTCATGAACTTTCTCCTTAAGCAGAGGTACCGCTCATGAACTGTCTCCTCAATCAGAGGTTCTGCTAATCAACTCTCTCCTCAACCAGAGGTCCTGCTCATCTACTGTTTTCCTCAACCAGAGGTTCTGCTCATCTACTGTCTCCTCAACCAGAGGTACTGCTCATCAACTGTCTCCTCAAGCAGAGGTTCTGCTCATCAACTGTCTCCTCAACCATAGGTACTGCTCATCTACTGTCTCCTCAACCAGAGGTACTGCTCATCAACTTTCTCCTTAACCAGAGGTACTGCTCATCAACTGTCTCCTTAACAGGAGGTACTGCTCATCTACTGTCTCCTTAACCAGAGGTACTGCTCATCAACTGTCTCCTTAACAGGCGGTACTGCTCATCTACTGTCTCCTTAACCAGAGGAACTGCTCATCTACTGCCTCCTCAACCAGAGGTCCTGCTCATCTACTGTCTCCTCAACCAGAGGTACTGCTCATCTACTGTCTCCTCAACCAGAGGTCCTGCACATCTACTGTCTCCTCAACCAGAGGTACTGCTCATCAACTTTCTCCTTAACCAGAGGTACTGCTCATCAACTTTCTCCTTAACAGGAGGTACTGCTCATCTACTGTCTCCTCAACCAGAGGTACTGCTCATCTACTGTCTCCTCAACCAGAGGTACTGCTCATCTAATGCCTCCTCAACCAGAGGTACTGCTCATCTACTGTCTCCTCAACCAGAGGTACTGCTCATCTACTGTCTCCTCAACCAGAGGTACTGCTCATCTACTGCCTCCTCAACCAGAGGTCCTGCTCATCTACTGTTTTCCTCAACCAGAGGTTCTGCTCATCTACTGTCTCCTCAACCAGAGGTACTGCTCATCAACTGTCACCTCAAGCAGAGGTTCTGCTCATCAACTGTCTCCTCAACCATAGGTACTGCTCATCTACTGTCTCCTCAACCAGAGGTACTGCTCATCAACTTTCTCCTTAACCAGAGGTACTGCTCATCAACTGTCTCCTTAACAGGAGGTACTGCTCATCTACTGTCTCCTTAACCAGAGGTACTGCTCATCAACTGTCTCCTTAACAGGAGGTACTGCTCATCTACTGTCTCCTTAACCAGAGGAACTGCTCGTCTACCTCCTCCTCAACCAGAGGTACTGCTCATCTACTGTCTCCTCAACCAGAGGTACTGCTCATCTACTGTCTCCTCAACCAGAGGTCCTGCTCATCTACTGTCTCCTCAACCAGAGGTACTGCTCATCAACTTTCTCCTTAACCAGAGTTACTGCTCATCAACTTTCTCCTTAACAGGAGGTACTGCTCATCTACTGTCTAATTCAACCAGAGGTACTGCTCATCTACTGTCTCCTCAACCAGAGGTACCGCTCATCTAATGCCTCCTCAACCAGAGGTACTGCTCATCAACTGTCTCCTCAACCAGAGGTACTTCTCATGAACTGTCTCCTCAACCAGAGGTACTGCTCATGAACTTTCTCCTCAACCAGAGGTT
>NC_143036.1:3740000-3772500 GCF_057628025.1 Oncorhynchus mykiss
CTAATGATCTTGTTTTGGGGAGGTAGTGTGGGTGGAGGGTAGCCCTGCTGCCTCTAATCACCTTGTTATTGGGAGGTAGTGTGGGTGGAGGGTAGCCCTGCTGCCTCTAATCTTCTTGTTATGGGGAGGTAGTGTGGATGAAGGGTAGTCCTGCTGCCTCTAATCACCTTGCTATTGGGAGGTAGTGTGGGTGGAGGGTAGCCCTGCTGCCTCTAATCTTCTTGTTATTGGGAGGTAGTGTGGGTGGAGGGTAGCCCTGATGCCTCTAATCTTCTTGTTATTGGGAGGTAGTGTGGGTGGAGGGTAGCCCTGCTGCCTCTAATCATCTTGTTATGGGGAGGTAGTGTGGGTGGAGGGTAGCCCTGCTGCCTCTAATCATCTTGTTATTGGGAGGTAGTGTGGGTGGAGGGTAGCCCTGCTGCCTCTAATCTTCTTGTTATTGGGAGGTAGTGTGGGTGGAGGGTAGCCCTGCTGCCTCTAATCACCTTGTTATTGGGAGGTAGTGTGGATGAAGGGTAGCCCTGTTGCTATGCCTTCAGGCGTCCCCATTCCTCCCAGACGAAACAGTTTGGTTAAGTTGGTGCACCTATTATGACAACATTTTGTGACATTTTGGTTTGTTTTGGACTTTGGTGATTATTTTTCGACTGTTCACACTTTTTTCGGAGCCGAAGTCTACTCACCTTCGTCGTTGATTGATCAAGAGTTGGGCAAAAACCTTAAAATGTATGATAGATTTGTTGAGGTATCTTAGAAAAATGTCAGACTATTTTGAGGAAGTGTTTACAAGCTACAGTGTCTCAAAATGGACAAGAGTTTTCAGCTTTTTTCCCGTTTTTCAAGCGAAGGACTTATAAGGTAGTATGCAACAATCATTCGGTTTGGTGCCAAACAAGGAACTGATGCATGCTGACACCTTAACTCTTTCCTTCTTTTAGTCACCTGGTCACCTTCTCTCTCAGGTTACTAATAGGTGCAATCACCTTCTCTCTCAGGTTACTAATAGGATCAATCACCTTCTCTCTCAGGTTACTAATAGGATCAATCACACCATGCCTCTATAACCACCAAGCCTCTATAACCACCAGGCCTCTATAACCACCAGGCCTCTATAACCACCAAGCCTCTATAACCACCAAGCCTCTATAACCACCAGGTCTCTATAACCACCAAGCCTCTATAACCACCAAGCCTCTATAACCACCAGGCCTCTACAACCACCAGGCCTCTATAACCACCAGGCCTCTATAACCACCAAGCCTCTATAACCACCAAGCCTCTATAACCACCAGGCCTCTATAACCATCAAGCCTCTATAACCACCAAGCCTCTATAACCACCAGGCCTCTATAACCACCAAGCCTCTATAACCACCAAGCCTCGGTGTGAAATAGAACATAGTCATGCGCTGATCCCATTTATCCACATAGTTTTGCGAACAGGCGTGAGCGCAGTAGATTTTGTTTGTTGGAGTTTACAATCTTAGTTGCTTAGCTGCTGGTATATCTCAGAGTTCTGTCCTCAGCTCTTTTGTTGCCAGTTGCTCTCGGTGTATCCATTCTAGCTCAGTGGGTGTAGCATGCAATGTTGTCCCGTATGGCAGAGGGAGACACCTTCATAACTAGAGTGTAGAGGCCTGTCCGCCGCCCCACCGTAGATGGAGCCCCATCTGTGTGAAAGCCCACCATTCGATCCCATGGTAATTGTTTTTTTAATCAATATCACCACGCAGCACAATGAACAAACCCCTGTGCCATTTCATGCTCGGGAATCATGCGATGGAACAACATGTCCTCGTGAAAAGCATCCCTCAACATCTCTAGCAAACAAAAGTCAATGCATGGGCATATCAGCCCTCAAAGCTAACGTCCATTTGGAGAGATTAAACTGTTTTTTTTTTTTTGGAGTCCTTCAGTCACAGTTTCCTATTGATTGCTGAACAGGGTTATCTGACACAGGTATTGATTTGAGTTTCTGTGCCTCTGCCTCCCCACACATTGTTTTCACCATATCAATAGCGGACGGTAATATCTACGTTTCCTGCAATAGAGTTGAATGCATATTTAGAAAGGGTTATTTGGCGGTCCCCATAGGAGAAGCCTTTGATTAACTGTTTTTGGTTCAAGGTGGAACACTTTAGACATTTCTGCAAAATCAAGATGTGTCTGGTTGGATGGGGAGCGTTGCTGCACTGCTATTTTCATGTCTATCCAGAGATGTTGGATCAGGTTCAAGTCTGGACTCTGGCCACTCAAGGACATTCATAGACTTGCCCTGAAGCCACTCATGCATTGTCTTAACTGTGTTAGGGTCTTTGTCCTGTAGGAAAGGAGAATCGTTGCCTCAGTCTGTGGTCCTGAGTGCTCTGGAGCAGGTTTTCATCAAATATTTCTCTGACCTTTGCTCTGTTCATTTTTCCCTCGATCCTGACTAGTCTCCCAGTCCCTGCTGCTGAAAAACATCCCCACAATATGATGCTGACACCACCATGCTTCACCGTAGGGATGGTACCAGATTTCCTCCAGACATGACGTTTGGCATTCAAGCCGAAGAGTTCCATCTTGGTTTCATCAGACCAGAGAATCTTGTTTCTCATGGTCTGAGAGTCCTTTAGGTGCCTTTTGGGAAACTCCAAGCGGGCTGTCATGTGCCTTTTATTGAGCAGTGCTTCAAAACATGCTTGGTAGCCTTTCCCAGATCTGTACCGCTACACAATCCTGTCTCTGAGCTCTTACAGACAGTTCCTTCGACCTCATGGCATGTTTTTTTGCTCTGACATGCACTGTCAACTGTGGAACCTTATGTAGACAGGTTTGTGCCTTTCCAAATCATGTCCAATCAACTGAATTTACCACAGGTGGACTCCAATCAAGTTGTAGAAACATCTCAAAGATGATCCAATGGAAACAGGATGCACCTGAGCTACATTTTGAGTCTCATAGAGAAGCATCTGAATACTTGTGTTTGAGGTATTTCATAGAGAAGTGTCTGAATACTTGTGTTTTAGGTATTTCATAGAGAAGTGTCTGAATACTTGTGTTTTAGGTATTTCATAGAGATGTGTCTGAATACTTGTGTTTTAGGTATTTCAGTTTTATATTTTGAATACATTGGCAAAAATTCAAAAAACAGTTTTTTCACTTTGTAATTACGGGGATACTGTTTGTAGATTGATTAGGAACTTGTGTTTGAGGTATTTCATAGAGAAGCGTCTGAATACTTGTGTTTTAGGTATTTCATAGAGAAGTGTCTGAATACTTGTGTTTTAGGTATTTCATAGAGAAGTGTCTGAATACTTGTGTTTTAGGTATTTCATAGAGAAGTGTCTGAATACTTGTGTTTTAGGTATTTCATAGAGAAGTGTCTGAATACTTGTGTTTTAGGTATTTCATAGAGAAGTGTCTGAATACTTGTGTTTTAGGTATTTCAGTTTTATATTTTGAATACATTGGCAAAAATTCAAAAAACAGTTTTTTCACTTTGTAATTACGGGGATACTGTTTGTAGATTGATTAGGAACATGTTTTATTTTAATGTATTTTTACAATAAGGCTGTAACGTAACAAATTATGGAAAAAGTCCAGGGGTCTGATTTCTTTCCGAATGCACTGTATATCCTACTACCAGTCTCTTTTTATGTATAAACCCACCTCAAACACTCCAGTGAACATTGAATACAGTGGAGTAAAGTGGTAAGAACATAAATGAACATGTGTCTTTGTGTTGGATAATGTACTTTCTTCTGTCCTGCGGTCAGGCAGGAGAACTATACTGTATCTCCCTTCATTGCCCCTCTCTCTATACATGTGTGGAACAGTGGAGGTTTGTTGAGGGGAGGACGGCTCATGACAACGTCTGGAACTGAACGGAATGCCATCAAACACATGGAAACCAGTTCCTACTCCCAAATGAAGGTACCACCAACCTCCTGTGATCGACCAAGGTACTGACACTAAGTTGTAGTATCCTTACGTTCTCTAGTTTCTACCTCACCTTCATATTTGATGAAAAATAAGAATTTCACTTTAATCTTTTACACCTGTTGTAGTATAATGTGCACGTGACAAAGAAAATAAATAATACATTAATTAATTAAACCTTAAAGTGGAAGATCAGTCTCTAGTCTCTTTTCTAAGACTAACAGCTGTAGGGGGATAAGTGCTATTAATGAGGTGCATCACTGATCAGAGCCCAAGAGAAGATTATCAAAAGTACCTGAGAGAGAAAAAAAAAAGAGAGAAGCTCTATTGATTCTTCGAGCTGGGCCGTGTGCTTAGCTTTCTGCACAGAAATCTCATTAAGGATACCAAGTTCTTCTTGGAATGGTGTGTGTGTGTGTGTGTGTGTGTGTGTGTGTGTGTGTGTGTCAGCAGTGTTTGCCATCCTCTACATAGAAGTTTTTTAATGAGCAGAGCTGCCTAGCAGACACAATCAATGGTGGCGAATCTCACTCAAACCAAATGTTTGTGTGTGGTTGTGTGTGCGTGCGTGGAGGTGTGTAACACACTGTAGTTGTTGAACCTGGAAACACAAAACAGATGGATTGGGGCCCTTCGGATTGAAGCCCAGGTTTCACAGCAATATCCTCCACTGAAGGTCAAGACACAGTCCACTCTCTCCCAAGGCTTCAAGGCCAGGTTCTGCTAGTAACATATGGGACTGAATGTCAAGACACGGTCCACTCTCTCCCAAGGCTTCAAGGCCAGGTTCTGCTAGTAACATATGGGACTGAATGTCAAGACACGGTCCACTCTCTCCCAAGGCTTCAAGGCCAGGTTCTGCTAGTAACATATGGGACTGAATGTCAAGGCACGGTCCACTCTCTCCCAAGGCTTCAAGGCCAGGTTCTGCTAGTAACATATGGGACTGAATGTCAAGACACGGTCCACTCTCTCCCAAGGCTTCAAGGCCAGGTTCTGCTAGTAACATATGGGACTGAATGTAAAGACACGGTCCACTCTCTCCCAAGGCTTCAAGGCCAGGTTCTGCTAGTAACATATGGGACTGAATGTCAAGACACGGTCCACTCTCTCTCAAGGCTTCAAGGCCAGGTTCTGCTAGTAACATATGGGACTGAATGTCAAGACACGGTCCACTCTCTCTCAAGGCTTCAAGGCCAGGTTCTGCTAGTAACATATGGGACTGAATGTCAAGACACGGTCCACTCTCTCTCAAGGCTTCAAGGCCAGGTTCTGCTAGTAACATATGGGACTGAATGTCAAGACACGGTCCACTCTCTCCCAAGGCTTCAAGGCCAGGTTCTGCTAGTAACATATGGGACTGAATGTCAAGACACGGTCCACTCTCTCCCAAGGCTTCAAGGCCAGGTTCTGCTAGTAACATATGGGACTGAATGTCAAGACACGGTCCACTCTCTCCCAAGGCTTCAAGGCCAGGTTCTGCTAGTAACATATGGGACTGAATGTCAAGACACGGTCCAATCTCTCCCAAGGCTTCAAGGCCAGGTTCTGCTAGTAACATATGGGACTGAATGTCAAGACACGGTCCACTCTCTCCCAAGGCTTCAAGGCCAGGTTCTGCCAGTAACATATGGGACTGAATGTCAAGACACGGTCCACTCTCTCCCAAGGCTTCAAGGCCAGGTTCTGCTAGTAACATATGGGACTGAATGTCAAGACACGGTCCACTCTCTCCCAAGGCTTCAAGGCCAGGTTCTGCTAGTAACATATGGGACTGAATGTCAAGACACGGTCCACTCTCTCCCAAGGCTTCAAGGCCAGGTTCTGCTAGTAACATATGGGACTGAAGGTCAAGACACGGTCCACTCTCTCCCAAGGCTTCAAGGCCAGGTTCTGCTAGTAACATATGGGACTGAATGTCAAGACACGGTCCACTCTCTCCCAAGGCTTCAAGGCCAGGTTCTGCTAGTAACATATGGGACTGAATGTCAAGACACGGTCCACTCTCTCCCAAGGCTTCAAGGCCAGGTTCTGCTAGTAACATATGGGACTGAATGTCAAGGCACGGTCCACTCTCTCCCAAGGCTTCAAGGCCAGGTTCTGCTAGTAACATATGGGACTGAATGTCAAGACACGGTCCACTCTCTCCCAAGGCTTCAAGGCCAGGTTCTGCCAGTAACATATGGGACTGAATGTCAAGACACGGTCCACTCTCTCCCAAGGCTTCAAGGCCAGGTTCTGCTAGTAACATATGGGACTGAATGTCAAGACACGGTCCACTCTCTCCCAAGGCTTCAAGGCCAGGTTCTGCTAGTAACATATGGGACTGAATGTCAAGACACGGTCCACTCTCTCCCAAGGCTTCAAGGCCAGGTTCTGCTAGTAACATATGGGACTGAAGGTCAAGACACGGTCCACTCTCTCCCAAGGCTTCAAGGCCAGGTTCTGCTAGTAACATATGGGACTGAATGTCAAGACACGGTCCACTCTCTCCCAAGGCTTCAAGGCCAGGTTCTGCTAGTAACATGTGGGACTGAATGTCAAGACACGGTCCACTCTCTCCCAAGGCTTCAAGGCCAGGTTCTGCTAGTAACATATGGGACTGAATGTCAAGACACGGTCCACTCTCTCCCAAGGCTTCAAGGCCAGGTTCTGCTAGTAACATATGGGACTGAATGTCAAGACACGGTCCACTCTCTCCCAAGGCTTCAAGGCCAGGTTCTGCTAGTAACATATGGGACTGAATGTCAAGACACGGTCCACTCTCTCCCAAGGCTTCAAGGCCAGGTTCTGCTAGTAACATATGGGACTGAATGTCAAGACACGGTCCACTCTCTCCCAAGGCTTCAAGGCCAGGTTCTGCTAGTAACATGTGGGACTGAATGTCAAGACACGGTCCACTCTCTCCCAAGGCTTCAAGGCCAGGTTCTGCTAGTAACATATGGGACTGAATGTCAAGACACGGTCGACTCTCTCCCAAGGCTTCAAGGCCAGGTTCTGCTAGTAACATATGGGACTGAATGTCAAGACACAATCCAATTCAAAGCCAGGTTGTTGTGGTAGCGTATTCTCAAATCAAAGTTTATTTGTCACGTGCGCCGAATACAACAGGTGTAGTAGACCTCACAGTGAAATGCTTACTTACAGGCTCTAACCAATAGTGCAAAAAGGTATTAGGTGAACAATAGGTAAGTAGAGAAAAACAACAACAGTAAAAAGACTATATACAGTAGAGAGGCTATATACAGTAGAGAGACTATATACAGTAGAGAGGCTATATACAGTAGAGAGGCTATATACAGTAGAGAGACTATATACAGTAGAGAGGATATATACAGTAGAGGGGCTATATACAGTAGAGAGGCTATATACAGTAGAGAGGCTATATACAGTAGAGAGACTATATACAGTAGAGAGGATATATACAGTAGAGGGGCTATATACAGTAGAGAGGCTATATACAGTAGAGAGGCTATATACAGTAGAGAGGCTATATACAGTAGAGAGGCTATATACAGTAGAGAGACTATTTACAGTAGAGAGGCTATATACAGTAGAGAGACTATATACAGTAGAGAGACTATATACAGTAGAGAGGCTATATACAGTAGAGAGGCTATATACAGTAGAAAGGCTATATACTGTAGAGAGGCTATATACAGTAGAGAGGCTATATACAGTAGAGAGACTATATACAGTAGAGAGGCTATATACAGTAGAAAGGCTATATACAGTAGAGAGGCTATATACAGTAGAGAGACTATATACAGTAGAGAGACTATATACAGTAGAGAGACTATATACAGTAGAGAGGCTATGTACAGTAGAGAGGCTATATACAGTAGAGAGGCTATATACAGTAGAGAGACTATATACAGTAGAGAGGATATATACAGTAGAGGGGCTATATACAGTAGAGAGGCTATATACAGTAGAGAGGCTATATACAGTAGAGAGACTATATACAGTAGAGAGGCTATATACTGTAGAGAGGCTATATACAGTAGAGAGGCTATATACAGTAGAGAGGCTATATACAGTAGAGAGACTATATACAGTAGAGAGGCTATATACAGTAGAGAGGCTATATACAGTAGAGCGGCTATATACAGCAGAGAGACTATATACAGTAGAGAGGCTATATACAGTAGAGAGGCTATATACAGTAGAGAGGCTATATACAGCAGAGAGACTATATACAGTAGAGAGGCTATATACTGTAGAG
Organism: Oncorhynchus mykiss; assembly: GCF_057628025.1. Classification (NCBI taxonomy): domain Eukaryota; kingdom Metazoa; phylum Chordata; class Actinopteri; order Salmoniformes; family Salmonidae; genus Oncorhynchus; species Oncorhynchus mykiss. The sequence goes on from NC_143036.1 coordinate 3,748,146, forward strand.
AGGCTATATACAGTAGAGAGGCTATATACAGTAGAGAGACTATAAAACTACCGAGGCTACATTCTGTTTTAATATTCAACATAGAAAAGTGACCAAAGAGCATTTACTGAAACTTGTTACAAATGACGGAGTCACCCATGATTCACCCATGAGTCACCCATGATTCACCCATGATTCACCATGATTCACCCATGAGTCACCCATGATTCACCATGATTCACCATGATTCACCATGAGTCACCCATGATTCACCATGATTCACCCATGAGTCACCCATGATTCACCATGATTCACCATGAGTCACCCATGATTCACCATGATTCACTCATGAGTCACCCATGATTCACCAAAACAAATCTTTGGAAAGAGGAAGCAAAGATCTTAAGCATATCTTTTAATTTCAGTCTCCTTCATCTCCACCAACTGAAGTTACTTTTATGGATGTTTTTGCTATTAATAATTTAATATTAATGGCTGTACAGAAAGACTCTGGTGAAGGTGAATTACAGAGGAGGGACTTCTAGATACAATTAAAACATTTAAGGCTGGGAAAAACTCCAGGGATGGATGACATACCAGTTGAAGTACACCAAACTCTAGGGATGGATGACATACTAGTTGAAGTATACCAAACTCCAGGGATGGATGACATACCAGTTGAAGTATACCAAACTCTAGGGATGGATGACATACCAGTTGAGATATACCAAACTCTAGGGATGGATGACATACCAGTGGAGATATACCAAACTCTAGGGATGGATGACATACCAGTTGAGATATACCAAAATCTAGGGATGGATGACATACCAGTTGAGATATACCAAACTCTAGCGATGGATGACATACCAGTGGAGATATACCAAACTCTAGGGATGGATGACATACCAGTTGAAGTATACCAAGCTCTAGGGATGGATGACATACCAGTGGAGATATACCAAACTCTAGGGATGGATGACATACCAGTTGAAGTATACCAAGCTCTAGGGATGGATGACATACCAGTGGAGATATACCAAACTCTAGGGATGGATGACATACCAGTTGAGATATACCAAACTCTAGGGATGGATGACATACCAGTTGAGATATACCAAACTCTAGCGATGGATGACATACCAGTGGAGATATACCAAACTCTAGGGATGGATGACATACCAGTTGAAGTATACCAAACTCCGGGGATGGATGACATACTAGTTGAGATATACCAAACTCCGGGGATGGATGACATAGTAGTTTAGATATACCAAACTCTAGGGATGGATGACATACCAGTGGAGATATACCAAACTCTAGGGATGGATGACATACCAGTGGAGATATACCAAACTCCGGGGATGGATGACATACCAGTTGAAGTATACCAAACTCTAGGGATGGATGACATACCAGTTGAGATATACCAAACTCTAGGGATGGATGACATACCAGTGGAGATATACCAAACTCCGGGGATGGATGACATACCAGTTGAAGTATACCAAACTCTAGGGATGGATGACATACCAGTTGAGATATACCAAACTCTAGGGATGGATGACATACCAGTGGAGATATACCAAACTCTAGGGATGGATGACATACCAGTTGAGATATACCAAACTCTAGGGATGGATGACATACCAGTTGAGATATACCAAACTCTAGCGATGGATGACATACCAGTGGAGATTTTCCAAACTCTAGGGATGGATGACATACCAGTGGAGATATACCAAACTCCGGGGATGGATGACATACTAGTTGAGATATACCAAACTCCGGGGATGGATGACATACTAGTTGAGATATACCAAACTCTAGTGATGGATGACATACCAGTGGAGATATACCAAACTCTAGGGATGGATGACATACTAGTTGAGATATACCAAACTCTAGGGATGGATGACATACCAGTGGAGATATACCAAACTCCGGGGATGGATGACATACCAGTTGAAGTATACCAAACTCTAGGGATGGATGACATACCAGTTGAAGTATACCAACATTTTTTTGATATACTCAGAGTACCGTTATTAGCATGTTTTAACCACTCCTATATAAACCGTACATTATAAGAAACTCAACAAGATCTGATTGAATTATTACTGAAACAGGAACAAACTGCTAAATGTAAACATCCATTCCAACTGTAGCTAAATTCATAGCGCATACAATTCAAAAGGTATTGTTGGATATTATTCATCCTAATCAGACACATGTTTTACGAAACATTGGAGATAATAAAAGGCAAGGACATCGGAACAATAGAACACTATGAAATATCCGGGAAACCAGGCCTGTTGTTCATAGCTGACTCTGAAAGGCTTTTGATAAAGTACGACTGGAAGTTTGTACACAAATGCCTGGACTATTTCAATTTTGGAGAATCTCTTATACAATTATGTATAGTAACCCTAGATATAGTATAGTATGTATATGCACAATGGGTTACAGTTATGTATAGTAGCCCTAGGCATACTATAGTATAGTATAGTATATATATGTATAGTAACCCTAGATATAGTATAGTATGTATATGTATAGTAACCCTAGATATAGTATATTATAGTATGTATATGTATAGTAACCCTAGGTATAGTATAGTATAGTATGTATATGTATAGTAACCCTAGGTATAGTATAGTATAGTATGTATATGTATAGTAACCCTAGGTATAGTATAGTATAGTATAGTATGTATATGTATAGTAACCCTAGGTATAGTATAGTATAGTATGTATATGTATAGTAACCCCAGGTATAGTATAGTATGTATATGTATAGTAACCATAGGTATAGTATAGTATGTATATGTATAGTAACCCTAGATATAGTATAGTATGTATAGTAACCCTAGATATAGTATAGTATGTATAGTAACCCTAGATATGGTATAGTATAGTATGCATATGTATAGTAACCCTAGATATAGTATAGTATGTATATGTATAGTAACCCTAGATATAGTATAGTATGTATAGTAACCCTAGATATAGTATAGTATGTATAGTAACCCTAGATATGGTATAGTATAGTATGCATATGTATAGTAACCCTAGATATAGTATAGTATGTATATGTATAGTAACCCTAGATATAGCATAGTATGTATATGTATAGTAACCCTAGGTATAGTATAGTATAGTATAGCATGTATATGTATAGTAACCCTAGGTATAGTATAGTATGTATATGTATAGTAACCCTAGATATAGTATAGTATGTATAGTAACCCTAGATATAGTATAGTATGTATAGTAACCCTAGATATGGTATAGTATAGTATGCATATGTATAGTAACCCTAGATATAGCATAGTATGTATATGTATAGTAACCCTAGGTATAGTATAGTATAGTATAGCATGTATATGTATAGTAACCCTAGGTATAGTATAGCATGTATATGTATAGTAACCCTAGATATATTATAGTATGTATATGTATAGTAACCCTAGGTATAGTATGGTATGGTATGTATATGTATAGTAACCATAGGTATAGTATAGTATAGTATGTATATGTATAGTAACCCTAGGTATAGTATGGTATGGTATGTATATGTATAGTAACCCTAGGTATAGTATAGCATGTATATGTATAGTAACCCTAGGTATAGTATAGTATGTATATGTATAGTAACCCTAGATATAGTATAGTATGTATATGTATAGTAACCCTAGATATAGTATAGTATGTACATGTATAGTAACCCTAGATATCGTATATTATAGTATGTATATGTATAGTAACCCTAGGTATATTATAGTATGTATATGTATAGTAACCCTAGGTATATTATAGTATGTATATGTATAGTAACCCTCGGTATAGTATAGTATGTATATGTATAGTAACCCTAGGTATATTATAGTATGTATATGTATAGTAACCCTAGGTATAGTGTAGTATAGTATAGTATGTATATGTATAGTATCCCTAGGTATAGTATAGTATGTATATGTATAGTAACCCTAGGTATATTATAGTATGTATATGTATAGTAACCCTAGGTATAGTATAGTATGTATATGTATAGTAACCCTAGATATAGTATAGTATGTATATGTAGAGTGACCCTAGGTATAGTATAGTATGTATATGTATAGTAACCCTAGATATAGTATGGTATGGTATGTATATGTATAGTAACCCTAGGTATAGTATAGTATAGTATGTATATGTATAGTAACCCTAGGTATTGAATAGTATGTATATGTATAGTAACCATAAATATTGTATAGTATGTATATGTATAGTAACCCTAGATATAGTATATTATAGTATGTATATGTAGAGTGCAACACTAGGTATAGTATAGTATAGTATGTATATGTATAGTAACCCTAGGTATAGTGTAGTATAGTATAGTATGTATATGTATAGTATCCCTAGGTATAGTATAGTATGTATATGTAGAGTAACCCTAGGTATAGTATAGTATGTATATGTATAGTAACCCTAGGTATAGTATAGTATGTATATGTATAGTAACCGTAGGTATAGTATAGTATAGTATAGTATAGTATAGTATAGTATGTATATGTATAGTAACCCTAGGTATAGTATAGTATGTATTTGTATAGTAACCGTAGGTATAGTATAGTATAGTATAGTATAGTATAGTATAGTATGTATATGTATAGTAACCCTAGGTATAGTATAGTATGTATTTGTATAGTAACCGTAGGTATAGTATAGTATAGTATAGTATAGTATAGTATAGTATGTATATGTATAGTAACCCTAGGTATAGTATAGTATAGTATGTATATGTAGAGTAACCCTAGTTATAGTATAGTATAGTATGCATATGTATAGTAACCCTAGGTATAGTATAGTATAGTATAGTATAGTACAGTATGTAAATGTAGAGTAACCCTAGGTATAGTATAGTATAGTATGTATATGTATAGTAACCCTAGGTATAGTTTAGTATAGTATGTATATTTATAGTAACCCTAGGTATAGTATAGTATAGTATGTATATGTAGAGTAACCCTAGTTATAGTATAGTATAGTATAGTATAGTATAGTACAGTATGTAAATGTAGAGTAACCCTAGGTATAGTATAGTATAGTATGTATATGTATAGTAACCATAGGTATAGTATAGTATGTATATGTATAGTAATCCTAGGTATAGTATAGTATGTATAGTAACCCTAGATATAGTATAGTATGTATATGTATAGTAACCCTAGGTATAGTATAGTATGTACATGTATAGTAACCCTAGATATCGTATATTATAGTATGTATATGTATAGTAATCCTAGGTATAGTATAGTATGTATATGTATAGTAATCCTAGGTATAGTATAGTATGTACATGTATAGTAACCCTAGATATCGTATATTATAGTATGTATATGTATAGTAATCCTAGGTATAGTATAGTATGTATATGTATAGTAACCATAGGTATAGTATAGTATGTATATGTATAGTAACCCTAGGTATAGTATAGTATGTATATGTATAGTAACCCTAGATATAGTATAGTATGTATATGTATAGTAACCCTAGGTATAGTATAGTATGTATATGTAGAGTAACCCTATAGTAAGTAATGGCTAATCCCCAGAAAGTATACAGTGGGGGAAAAAAGTATTTAGTCAGCCACCAATTGTGCAAGTTCTCCCACTTAAAAAGATGAGAGAGGCCTGTAATTTTCATCATAGGTACACTTCAACTATGACAGACAAAATTAGAAAAAAAAATCCAGAAAATCACAGAAGTTTCTCAATACTTTGTTAAATACCCTTTGTTGGCAATTACAGAGGTATATACATATGACATAGATATATATATATGACATAGTATATATATATTTATTCAGATTAAAACCTCTCACTTTCGTTTATTTGATATTGAAATAATCTCCTAAATATCACTATTTTTAAAACAAGCCACAGAAAGTTGGTTTCAATTTCAGTTTAATCCACAAGAAAATACAAAAACAAATATTATGGTTTAAAATAAAATATACTAATTTATATAAAAAATACTAATTGAATGAAAAAGAAAATGTATAATGTAAATTATATCATAAAAATGGACTGGTGGAGTTATGTCACACATGCAGCTAACTAAAATATGCTCTATCCAAAATTACAACCAACTAATTGCAGCATTACCGCAAAAAAATTAAGAGGAAAGTGGAAGGGGGAAGAAGTAAGGAACTTGTCTGACAGTTTAATTTAAGGAGAAACAAATTGACAAGCTGTGCCATATGGAAAATAGTTATTCAGAGATTTTCGAGCGATTCCATGGCGATTCCATGGCGATTCCATGGCGATTCCATGGCGATTCCATGGCACATGGTTTATGAACTGACACGAAAAATGACTCCGGATTCGAAACGTATAATTTTTCTATTTAAATTACCATGCAAAATTCTTGCAACCAGTAGAATGTTATATATATGGGGAATACAACCATCCCAACTCTGCAGATTTTGCTGAGAAGAGACAGAACCAATTTGTTTTGATGCTGTCCATATGTAGATTGTTTTTGGTTGCCAGATTCAGGAATTGCAACATTCACCTGTAGTTAACTCTGCAGATAGGACTTCTGGGTGATTTGAAAAGTCACAGTCAATCGATTAATAAGATAATAATACTTTTAGCAAAAATATTTATCTTAAATTTCTAATCTGTAGAAACTATGAGAATTATTCAGAATTATTTTGTGAAAAAGCACAGTATAAAAAGCACAGCACAGTTGAAAAATTGAAATCAAAACCGGATGGTGTTTAGAGATAGATGGGAGGGGTCGATGGTAGCTGAAGGTTGGTATTAAAAACAAACAAAAGATAACTAATGTAAAATATACTGTGTCCGTAAAATGTATATAATATGTATAAACTGGAAGTAGAAGCCTAATTGCTGTTGTCCCTTAGTTTACTGCAAATAGGGGAGGGGTGGTAGGATTAGGGGAAATAATAAAGGAATATATATAAATATATATTTATATATATGTATATTTATATTTATGTTGTTACGGCTTTGGACCAATAACCAAACAATCGCTATTTCAAATCCCGAGCAAACAAAGCGAGAAAAAAACCCATCAGTTAAAGTCCCCTTTAGCAAGGCACTTGACCTTAACTGATCCAGGGACGCTGTTGATAATGTCTGACCCTGGCCTTGACCCCGATCTCAGAGGGACATGCAAAAAATATGCATTTCCATTTCACACGTGAGCATAATACACACCGGTAAATGTGCATAATACACACCGCTAAATGTGTGAAACAGGACACACATAATCACTCATCATATGACTGGCACTACAGTTGAGGTGAGGACAGCAGCTAGGTTGACGTGAGGATGGGTTGATACACAGAGCAATTACCGGACTTGTTCATTAGGTGGACTAAACACATTGTTTATCTATAGGGTGAATGAGCCAGGGAGGACAGACAAAAAAATTATGGAGGGGGGAGGGGGGGGGATCATTATTTTGATAGCTAGCTAACTCTGGTTGAGGATAGTCATGTCATCTGCTAATTGAATTGAGCCACTTACTCCTAATCAATAGAAATGGTACTCCTGCTAATAAAAGGTAATCAATGCTGACAGATGCTCTGTACTGTTCGCTGATAACACTGAGTGGCAAACACACACCCATACACCCATACACCCATACACCCATACACCCATACACCCACACACCCACACACCTATCCACAGAGTAGGTAAAGTCTTTATTAATTCAATATATTGGATATATTTTAATATCTGTCATTAGCAGTGACCGTTTGCTCCTTGTTCATTTTTAGTGAAGATAAAAAGGCAGACATGCCATTCATATTCAGTTCAAGATATCTGGGCCTAAACACAGCCACTTAGCTATAGCATTATATCTGGGCCTAATAGCAGCCACTTAGCTATAGCATTATATCTGGGCCTAGGAGCAGCCACTTAGCTATTGCATTATATCAAGGCCTAAGAGCAGCCACTTAGCTATAGCATTATATCTGGGCCTAGGAGCAGCCACTTAGCTATTGCATTATATCAAGGCCTAAGAGCAGCCACTTAGCTATAGCATTATATCTGGGCCTAAGAGCAGCCACTTAGCTATAGCATTATATCTGTGCCTAATAGCAGCCACTTAGCTATAGCATTATATCTGGACCTAAACAGAGCCACTTAGCTATAGCATTATATCTAGGCCTAAACACAGCCACTTAGCTTAGCATTATATCTGGGTGTGTGTGTGTCTCTCTCTGTGTGTGTGTGTGTGTGTGTGTGTCTCTCTCTCTCTCTCTCTCTCTCTCTCTCTCTCTCTCTCTCTCTGTCTCTCTCTCTCTCTGTCTCTCTCTCTGTTTGTATGTCTCTCTCTCTGTGTGTGTGTGTCTCTCTGTGTGTGTGTGTGTCTCTCTCTCTCTCAATTCAATTCAATTCAATTCAAGGTCTTTTTTGGCATGGGAAACATGAGTTAACATTGCCAAAGCAAGTGAGGTAGATAATATATAAAGTGAATATATAAAGTGAAATAAACAATAAAAATTGTCTCTCTGTGTGTGTCTCTCTCTCTCCCTCTCTGTGTGTCTCTCTCTCTCTCTTTCTCTCTCTCTCTCTGTGTGTGTCTCTCTCTCTCTGTGTGTGTGTGTCTCTCTCTCTGTGTGTGTGTGTGTCTCTCTCTCTCGCTCTCTGTGTGTGTGTGTCTCTCTCTCTCTCTCTCTCTCTCTCTCTCTCTCTCTCTCTCTCTCTCTCTCTCTCTCTCTCTCACTCTCTCTGTGTGTGTGTGTGTGTGTCTCTCTCTCTCTCTCTGTCTGTCTCTGTGTGTGTGTATCTCTGTGTGTGTCTCTTTCTCTGTCTCTCTCTCTCTCTCTCTCTCTCTCTCTCTCTCCCTCTCTCCCTCTCTCCCTCATCAAGGTCTAATGGATCCAACCAGTCAGTGTTGTGGGTGAGAGCCAAGTAAAATTACATGGAGTCAATTAGGAGACTTTAATTCTATCTTTTAACTATTCATTAATGTTACAGTGATCTTCATACCCCGGGAGACATCAGACTGACAGAAAGCACTCGCTGTGTTCAGATGGAATTAAAAAAGAAAGAGATCAATATATATATAAAAAAAAACACCTTATTAATATAACCTACAGACAAAGGCAGTTTCATTTACAACAACACAACGTGATCCGGGGGAACAATTTACAGGTTGTACTGACAATCACAAACAGCATTTCCTTGGCCAGGAATGCAAACTAGTCACCTTTCAGGCAAAATGTGCCGTTTTTTCAAAATAGGCGACCTACGTGATTCTTGTAGAGCCGACGAGAAATGTTTTTGAGGGTGTTTGGATCACACTGTGGCTATAAGCGAATGAGACATGCACGTTTGGACCAATATCCAAGGCTCAGCCAATCGTTTTACACAACAGAATGCAGTGCAGCACGCGGACTGAAGGGAGACCACCAACTTACTAGTTACAGGATCAGTGTGCCTCTGGAAAGGCAGCTTGGCCAGTTACAGCAGCGTGTCCCCTGAACGGTAACGGAGAGGTAACGTTAGGTGAGAAACCTGACCACTGAGACCGGGGTGAGAAGGTTACAGCAGCATGTCCCCTGAACGGTAACGGAGAGGTAACGTTAGGTGAGAAACCTGACCACAGACACCGGGGTGAGAAGGTTACAGCAGCATGTCCCCTGAACGATAACGTTAGGGGAGAAACCTGACCACTGAGAACGGGGTGAGAAGGTGATGAAGCAGTACTTCACGTACACCTGGCATTTGGAAAGTTTGAGGTGAGGGAGAAAGTGTGGTTGAATAAGTATTGTTATGTATCTTGCTAGCTGGATCAAGACAGAGAAATTATGAACAATCATTGAGTTCATGGTGTGAAAATTAGCTTGCTAACGAAGTCAGACAGCTAGCTAGCTAACGTTACAACATCAGATGAGCTGACATTAGTAACTTAACTAATTCGCTATAGTATTAACTGGTGTACGACTCCTTGCCGTTCCTCAAGTTATAACGTGTTAGTTGCTTACTGGACCCTGGCAATCTGTGTGAAATGTTAACTAGTTAACTAGCTAATAAAGTAACCACTATCTGTTAACCAACCCACTACAGTATGTGGTTAATTTTCAAAATGAGAGAATTAGGTGAAAAGGAGGTGTTGCTGGTTTAACAGGTGGATTCAGGGATGCTGGAGCCGGGCTTAAACTGGTTTAAACTGGATGCCACTATAGAGGTGAAAGAAACACCACACACTTTCCCTCTTTTCTCACTTTTTTTCTGGCACATTGTAGAACAAATATCCACAGGCAGAAAATGTACAATATAATAATGTGCAGTGTTGCCCAAATGTATTGTTGAACTTGACAGCAACACGCGTGTGTGTGTGTGTGTGTGTGTGTGTGTGTGTGTGTGTGTGTGTGTGTGTGTGTGTGTGTGTGTGTGTGTGTGTGTGTGTGTGTGTGAGTGAGAGTGAGGAGATAATTATTTTTTTACTCAGTGAACGTTATCTTTGCACACATGTAGCCTTGTGCACTTGAACGATGTCTATAGTGGCCACTATAATAGAGCAAAAAAAGAATGCCTGTTTGTTTCATTATATTTCTACTTTAAGATGTTTTTTTCCACAAGTGCAAAATTTGGATGTGTGTGATGGTCACAAGCATTCTATTATAAAAGCTGTCATGGTAACAAGCGTTCTATTATAAAGGCTGTCATGGTAACAAGCCTTCTATTATAAAGGCTGTCATGGAAACTAGCCTTCTATTATAAAGGCTGTCGTGGTAACAAGAGTTATATTATAAAGGCTGTCGTGGTAACAAGCGTTCTATTATAAAGGCTGTCGTGGTAACAAGCGTTCTATTATAAAGGCTGTCGTGGTAACAAGTGTCCTATTATCAAGGCTGTCATGGTAACAAGCGTTCTATTATAAAGGCTGTCGTGGTAACAAGCGTTCTATTATTAAAGGCTGTCATGGTAACAAGAGTTAAATTATAAAGGCTGTCGTGGTAACAAGCGTTCTATTATTAAAGGCTGTCATGGTAACAAGAGTTATATTATAAAGGCTGTCGTGGTAACAAGCGTTCTATTATAAAGGCTGTCGTGGTAACAAGCGTTCTATTATAAAGGCTGTCATGGTAACACGCGTTCTATTATAAAGGCTGCCACGGTAACAAGCGTTCTATTACAAAGGCTGTCGTGGTAACAAGCGTTCTATTATTAAAGGCTGTCATGGTAACAAGCGTTCTATTCTAAAGGCTGTCATGGTAACAAACTTTCTATTCTAAAGGCTGTCGTGGTAACAAGAGATCTATTATAAAGGCTGTCGTGGTAACAAGAGTTATATTATAAAGGCTGTCGTGGTAACAAACGTTCTATTATAAAGGCTGTCACGGTAACAAGCATTCTATATTAAAGGCTGTCATGGTTACTGTCATGGTTACTACGATATTAGTGTATTGTTTTTTTCTTAAGACTTTAGTGTCATTTGTAGTAAAGTCTAGGCAACAAATACCATTTCTTACCTTAAAATGTTTAGCTATGAATTCATGTTTCAGTGCAGCAACAAAACAAGTTTCAGCTTTTTGGGCCCTCAACAGTTTGCATCCTGCTTGGAAGATCGTCATCCCTGCTTGGCAGATCGTCATCCCTGCTTGGCAGATCGTCATCCCTGCTTTGCAGATCGTCATCCCTGCTTGACAGATCGTCATCCCCGCTTGGAAGATCGTCATCCCTGCTTGGCAGATCGTCATCCCTGCTTGGCAGGTCGTCATCACTGCTTGGCAGATCGTCATCCCTGCTTGGCAGATCGTCATCCCTGCGTGGCAGATCGTCATCCCTGCTTGGCAGATAGTCATCCCTGCGTGGCATATAGTCATCCCTGCGTGGCAGATTGTCATCCCTGCGTGGCAGATTGTCATCCCTGCGTGGCAGATCGTCATCCCCGCTTGGCAGATAGTCATCCCTGCGTGGCAGATCGTCATCTCCGCTTGGCAGATAGTCATCCCTGCGTGGCAGATAGTCATCTCTGCGTGGCAGATCGTCATCCCTGCGTGGCAGATCGTCATCCCCGCTTGGCAGATAGTCATCCCTGCGTGGCAGATCGTCATCCCTGCGTGGCAGATCGTCATCCCCACGTGGCAGATAGTCATCCCTGCGTGGCAGATCGTCATCCCCGCTTGACAGATCGTCATCCCTGCGTGGCAGATCGTCATCTCCGCTTGGCAGATAGTCATCCCTGCGTGGCAGATAGTCATCCCTGCGTGGCAGATTGTCATCCCTGCGTGGCAGATCGTCATCCCTGCGTGGCAGATCGTCATCCCCGCTTGGCAGATAGTCATCCCTGCGTGGCAGATAGTCATCCCTGCGTGGCAGATAGTCATCCCTGCGTGGCAGATCGTCATCCCTGCGTGGCAGATCGTCATCCCCGCTTGGCAGATAGTCATCCCTGTGTGGCAGATCGTCATCCCTGCGTGGCAGATCGTCATCCCCACGTGGCAGATAGTCATCCCTGCGTGGCAGATCGTCATCCCCGCTTGACAGATCGTCATCCCTGCGTGGCAGATCGTCATCTCCGCTTGGCAGATAGTCATCCCTGCGTGGCATATAGTCATCCCTGCGTGGCAGATTGTCATCCCTGCGTGGCAGATCGTCATCCCTGCGTGGCAGATCGTCATCCCCGCTTGGCAGATAGTCATCCCTGCTTGTCAGATCATCATCTCCGCTTGGCAGATAGTCATCCCTGCGTGGCAGATAGTCATCCCTGCGTGGCAGATTGTCATCCCTGCGTGGCAGATCGTCATCCCTGCGTGGCAGATCGTCATCCCCGCTTGACAGATCGTCATCCCCGCTTGACAGATCGTCATCCCTGTGTGGCAGATCGTCACCCTGCGTGGCAGAAAGTCATCCCTGCACATCCGTTCTACACCACAGTGATCTTAATCCACACAATCAACACAGATATCACAGTATCCCTAATGACATGACCACCTAGGGACTGACAGGCGTGAGGGTTAACATTTGGGAGAGGGTTGAACATGCGACCCTTGGATTCAGAGCTCTCGGTTTCCGCCTATCCGCCATCCCCTTCTACAATGCCTTAGCAAAACAAAAAGCCTATTCGGTGGCATTAGCAATCATTGTTGCACCTAGTGGCCAGGTTATATTCTGACCAGGGTAGAGCTGAAAGGATAATGTAGAGAGAGTTAACGTCTCTATTCTGACCAGGGTAGAGCTGAAATGATAATGTATAGAGAGTTAACGTCTCTATTCTGACCAGGGTAGAGCTGAAAGGATAATGTATAGAGTTAACGTCTCTATTCTGACCAAGGTAGAGCTGAAAGGATAATGTATAGAGAGTTAACGTCTCTATTCTGACCAGGGTAGAGCTGAAAGGATAATGTAGAGAGAGTTAACGTCTCTATTCTGACCAGGGTAGAGCTGAAATGATAATGTATAGAGAGTTAACGTCTCTATTCTGACCAGGGTAGAGCTGAAAGGATAATGTATAGAGTTAACGTCTCTATTCTGACCAAGGTAGAGCTGAAAGGATAATGTATAGAGAGTTAACGTTTCTATTCTGAGCAGGGCAGAGCTGAAAGGATAATGTATAGAGTTAACATCTCTATTCTGACCAGGGAGGAACTGAAATGATAATGTACAGTATGGAGAGTTAACGTCTCTATTCTGACCAAGGTAGAGCTGAAAGGATAATGTATAGAGAGTTAACGTCTGTATTCTGACCAGGGAGGAGCTGACAGGATAATGTACAGTATGGAGAGTTAACGTCTCCATTCTGACCAGGGAGGAGCTGAAAGGATAATGTACAGTATGGAGAGTTAACGTCTCCATTCTGACCAGGGAGTAGCTGAAATGATAATGTATAAAGAGTTAATGTCTCCATTCTGACCAGGGAGGAGCTGAAAGGTTAATGTATAAAGAGTTAACGTCGCCATTCTGACCAGTGAGTAGCTGAAAGGATCATGTACAGTATGGAGAGTAAACGTCTCCATTCTGACCAGGGAGGAGCTGAAAGGATAATGTATAGAGAGTTAACGTCTCCATTCTGACCAGGGAGGAGCTGAAAGGATAATGTACAGTATGGAGAGTTAACGTCTCCATTCTGACCAGGGAGGAGCTGAAAGGATAATGTACAGTATGGAGAGTTAACGTCTCCATTCTGACCAGGGAGTAGCTGAAATGATAATGTATAAAGAGTTAACGTCTCCATTCTGACCAGGGAGGAGCTGAAAGGATAATGTATAAAGAGTTAACGTCGCCATTCTGACCAGTGAGTAGCTGAAAGGATCATGTACAGTATGGAGAGTAACGTCTCCATTCTGACCAGGGAGGAGCTGAAAGGATAATGTATAGAGAGTTAACGTCTCCATTCTGACCAGGGAGGAGCTGAAAGGATAATGTATAGTATGGAGAGTTAACGTCTCCATTCTGACCAGGGAGTAGCTGAAATGATAATGTATAAAGAGTTAACGTCTCCATTCTGACCAGGGAGGAGCTGAAAGGATAATGTATAAAGAGTTAACTTCGCCATTCTGACCAGTGAGTAGCTGAAAGGATCATGTACAGTATGGAGAGTTAACGTCTCCATTCTGACCAGGGAGGAGCTGACAGGATAATGTATAGAGAGTTAACGTCTCCATTCTGACCAGGGAGGAGCTGAAAGGATAATGTACAGTATTGAGAGTTAACATCTCCATTCTGACCAGGGAGGAGCAGAAAGGATAATGTACAGTATGGAGAGTTAACCTCTCCATTCTGAACAGGGAGCAGCAGAAAGGATAATGTAAAGTATTGAGAGTTACCGTCTCCATTCTGACCAGGGAGGATCTGAAAGGATAATGTACAGTATGGAGAGTTAATGTCTCTATTCTGACCAGGGAGTAACTAAAAAGATTATGTACAGTATGGAGAGTTAACGTCTCTATTCTGACCAGGGAGTAGCTGAAAGGATAATGTATAAAGAGTTAACGTCTCCATTCTGACCAGGGAGGAGCTAAAAGGATAATGTACAGTATGGAGAGTTAACGTCTCTATTCTGACCAGGGAGTAGCTGAAAGGATAATGTATAGAGAGTAAACGTCTCCATTCTGACCAAGGTAGAGCTGAAAGGATAATGTATAGATAGTTAATGTCTGTATTCTGACCAGGGTAGAGCTGAAAGGATAATGTATAGAGAGTTAACATCTCTATTCTGACCAGGGAGGAGTTGAAAGGATAATGTACAGTATGGAGAGTTAACGTCTCTATTCTGACAAGGGAGGAGCTGAAAGGATAATGTACAGTATGGAGAGTTAACGTCTCCATTCTGACCAGGGAGGAGCTGAAAGGATAATGTACAGTATGGAGAGTTAACGTCTCCATTCTGACCAGGGAGGAGCAGAAAAGATAATGTACAGTATGGAGAGTTAACGTCTCCATTCTGACCAGGGAGTAGCTGAAAGGATAATGTATAAAGAGTTAACGTCTCTATTCTGACCAGGGAGGAGCTGAAAGGATAATGTATAGAGAGTTAACGTCTCCATTCTGACCAGTGAGTAGCTGAAAGGATAATGTACAGTATGGAGAGTTAACGTCTCTATTCTGACCAGGGAGGAGCTGAAAGGATAATGTATAGAGAGTTAACGTCTCCATTCTGACCAGTGAGTAGCTGAAAGGATAATGTACAGTATGGAGAGTTAACGTCTCTATTCTGACCAGGGAGGAGCTGAAAGGATAATGTATAAAGAGTTAACGTCCCCATTCTGACCAGGGAGGAACAGAAAGGATAATGTACAGTATGGAGAGTTAACGTCTCCATTCTGACCAGGGAGGAGCTGAAAGGATAATGTACAGTATGGAGAGTTAACGTCTCCATTCTGACCAGGGAGGAGCAGAAAGGATAATGTACAGTATGGAGAGTTAACGTTTCCATTCTGACCAGGGAGGAGCTGAAAGGATAATGTATAGAGAGTTAACGTCTCTATTCTGACCAGGGAGTAGCTGAAAGGTTACTTTATAGAGTTATTTAGTATCGACAGCATTATCCATATTTAAATCTGGGTTGTTTTCCATTATGTAAGTATTGGCAACAACTCACGCTCTGTCTGAATATATTGTCATTACTTCAGCTTGTGCACTCCAGTGAAATATATCTAGTAAGCAAAACCCTCCCCATTTCAGTTGTTCTGCCCTCTGTGTTTTACGAATATTACAACCCACCCAATATTGCCGAGCTGTGGTGTGTGTGTGTGTGTCTCCGTCTGAGTAACAAAAACACTATTGACACTCAGTGTACAGTTTAATGTTGTTGTTATTGTCAAAATGTCCTGCCAGATGCTCTAATTAGCTATGAATTCTGCTGTCACTCTCATCTCATTATTTAACATCAGGACATTTGTTCATCAACTCATACCTCACCGTAATTACCCTAAATGTTTGAACAGCTGTCTAAAGGAATACCAGAATGACCAGGCCAAGTTGACACAGCCAGGACCAGGGGGGCTAGAGTGTGTGTGTGTGTGTGTGTGTGTGTGTGTGTGTGTGTGTGTGTGTGTGTGTGTGTGTGTGTGTGTGTGTGTGTGTGTGTGTGTGTGTGTGTGTGTGTGTGTGTGTGTGTGTGTGTGTGTGTTAAGTTTGTTCATACCCCTACAGAAAGAATGTAATCTGTCCAGGAGATTAAAACGAGACCCTGGCAACACTGATCAATTTGTTCATTGTATTAATTCTATCAATTCTATTCACTCTGATCACTCTGATCACTCTATTCACTCTGATCACTCGGATCACTTTATTCACCCTGATCACTCGATTCACTCTGATCACACTATTCACTCTGATCACTCTGATCACTCTATTCACTCTGATCACTCGGATCACTTTATTCACCCTGATCACTCGATTCACTCTGATCACACTATTCACTCTGATCACTCTGATCACTCTATTCACCCTGATCACTATATTCATTCTGATCACTCTATTCACTCTGATCACTCTATTCACTCTGATCAATCTATTCACTCTGGTCACTCTGATCAATCTATTCACCCTGATCACTATATGAATTCTGATCACTCTATTCACTCTATTCACACTGATCACTCTCTTCACTCCCTTCACTCTGATCACTATATCCACTCTATTCACTATATTCACACTGATCACTCTGATCACTCTGATCACTCTATTCACTCTGATCACTCTATTCACTCCATTCACTCGTATCACTCTGATCACTCTGATCACTCCATTCACTCTGATCACTCTGATCACTCTGATCACTTTATTCACTCTGAACACTCTATTCACTCTGATCACTCTATTCACTCTGACCGCAATATTCACTCTGATCACTCTATTCACTCTGATGACTCTAATTCACTCTAATGACTCTAATTCACTCTGATCACTCTATTTCCTCTGATCAATCTCTTCACTCTGATCACTCTATTCACTCTATTCACTCTGAACGCTCTATTCACTCTGATCACTCTGATCACTCTATTCACCCTGATCACTCTATTCACTCTGATCACACTATTCATTCTGATCACTCTGATCACTCTATTCACCCTGATCACTATATTAACTCTGATCACTCTATTCACTCTGATCACTCTATTCACCCTGATCACTATATTCATTCTGATCACTATATTCACTCTGATCACTCTATTCACTCTGGTCACTCTGATCACTCTATTCACCCTGATCACTATATTCATTCTGATCACTCTATTCACTCTATTCACACTGATCACTCTCTTCACTCCCTTCACTCTGATCACTATATCCACTCTATTCACTATATTCACACTGATCACTCTGATCACTCTGATCACTCTATTCACTCTGATCGCAATATTCACTCTGATCACTCTATTCACTCTGATGACTCTAATTCACTCTAATGACTCTAATTCACTCTAATGACTCTAATTCACTCTGATCACTCTATTTCCTCTGAGCAATCTCTTCACTCGGATCACTCTATTCACTCTATTCACTCTGATCGCTCTATTCACTCTGATCACTCTGATCACTCTATTCACCCTGATCACTCTATTCACTCTGATCACACTATTCATTCTGATCACTCTGATCACTCTATTCACCCTGATCACAATATTCACTCTGATCACTCTATTCACTCTGATCACTCTGATCACTATATTCATTCTGATCACTCTATTCACTCTGATCACTATATTCACTCTGATCACTCTATTCACTCTGGTCACTCTGATCACTCTATTCACCCTGATCACTATATTCATTCTGATCACTCTATTCACTCTATTCACACTGATCACTCTCTTCACTCCCTTCACTCTGATCACTATATCCACTCTATTCACTATATTCACTCTGATCACTCTATTCACTCGTATCACTCAGATCACTCCATTCACTCTGATCACTCTGATCACTCTGATCACTTTATTCACTCTGAACACTCTATTCACTCTGATCACTCTATTCACTCTGATCGCAATATGCACTCTGATCACTCTATTCACTCTGATCACTCTAATTCACTCTAATGACTCTAATTCACTCTAATGACTCTAATTCACTCTGATCACTCTATTTCCTCTGATCACTCTATTCACTCGGATCACTCTCTTCACTCTATTCACTCTGATCACTCTGATCACTCTATTCACTCTTATCACTCTATTCACTCTGATCACTCTGATAACTCTATTCACTCTGATCACTCTATTCACTCTGACCACTCTATTCACTCTGATCAACATTTTAACTTTATTAACTCTGATCACGCTGATCACTATTCACTCTGATCACAATATTCACTCTGATCACTCTGATCACTCTATTCACTCTGATGACTCTAATTCACACTATGGACTCTAATTCACTCTAATGACTCTAATTCACTCTGATCACTCTATTTCCTCTGATCAGTCTCTTCACTCTGATCACTCTCTTCACTCTGATCACTCTATTCACTCGGATCACTCTCTTCACTCTGTTCACTCTGATCACTCTATTCACTCTGATCACTCTATTCACTCTGATCACTCTATTCACCCTGATCACTATATTCATTCTGATCACTCTATTCACTCTATTCACACTGATCACTCTCTTCACTCCCTTCACGCTGATCACTATTCACTCTGATCACAATATTCACTCTGATCACTCTGATCACTCTATTCACTCTGATGACTCTAATTCACACTATGGACTCTAATTCACTCTAATGACTCTAATTCACTCTGATCACTCTATTTCCTCTGATCAGTCTCTTCACTCTGATCACTCTCTTCACTCTGATCACTCTATTCACTCGGATCACTCTCTTCACTCTATTCACTCTGATCACTCTATTCACTCTGATCACTCTATTCACCCTGATCACTATATTCATTCTGATCACTCTATTCACTCTATTCACACTGATCACTCTCTTCACTCCCTTCACTCTGATCACTATATTCACTCTATTCACTATATTCACTCTGATCACTCTGATCACTCCATTCACTCTGATCACTCTGATCACTCTTCACTCTGATCACTCTATTCACTCTGATCACTCTATTCACTCTGATCACTCTATTCACTCTGCTGACTCTAATTCACTCTAATGACTCTAATTCACTCTAATGACTCTAATTCACTCTGATCACTCTCTTTCCTCTGATCACTCTCTTCACTCTGATCACTCTATTCACTCGGATCACTCTCTTCACTCTATTCACTCTGATCGCTCTATTCACTCTGATCCTCTCTGATCACTCTATTCACTCTTATCACTCTATTTACTCTGATCACTCTGAGAGCCCTGGTTGCTACTGCACGGGATGCTTTCAAGTGGCCTACGGGGGAGTTTCTCCTCTTTCTGTGTCTGTCCTAGTCAGATGTTTTGTGGTTTAGCCTGGGCCTCAGAGCCAGACGGAAGGAACATTACATGTCCTGGAAGTCAAGAGGAAGAAATCAATGCTAAAAATCTCAAATTAAAAAGTTAAAATGCTTTGGTTGCAGAATTCCTGTTTCAGTCTGCTACTCTCTTAGAGTAAAAGGGTTCCAAAAGGGTTCTTCGGATGTCGGCATAGGATAAGCTATTTGGGTTCCACGTAGAACCCTCTGTGTACAGGGTTTTCACCTGAAACAAGAAACGGTTCTTAAAAGGGTTTTTCTTTGTGTGGACAGCCAAATAAACCACACAGACAGCGTGGGGAAGAAGATACAACAGCGCCTCTTCAACACCAGGAGGCTGAAGATATTTGGCTTGTCACCTAAAACACTCACAAACATTTACAGATTCACAATCGAGTGCATCCTTTCGGGCTGTATCACCGCCTGGTACGGCAACTGCACCGCCCTCAACCGCAAGGCTCTCCAGAGGGTAGTGGGGTCTGCACAACTCATCACCGTGGACAAACTACCCAATTTATCACCGGGGGCAAACTACCCGGACAACAGGCCCTCCGATTTGACACACTGAACTCTATCTGAGAAGTAGTTGGTGAACCAGGCAAGGCAGTCATTTGAAAAACTAAGGCTGTTGAGTCTGTTGATTAGAATGCAGTGATTGACAGAGTCGAAAGCCTTGGCCAGGTCGATGAAGATGGCTGCACAGTATTGTCTTTTATCGATGGCGGTTATGATAATGTTTAGGACCTTGGGCGTGGCTGAGGTGCACCCATGACCCGCTCGGAAAACAGATTGCATAGCGGAGAAGGTACGGTGGGATTCGAAATGGTCGGTGATCTGTCTGTTAACTTGGCTTTCAAAGACCTTAGAAAGGCAGTGCAGGGTAGATATAGGTCTGTAACAGTTTGGGTCAAGAGTGTCTCCACCTTTGAATAGGGGGATGACCGAGGCAGCTTTCCAATTTGTAAGGATCTCAGACAATACGAAAGAGAGGTTGAACAGGCTAGTAATAAGGTTTGCAACAATTTCGGCTGATTTTGCAGCTCTTTCAGAACATCAGCTATCTGGATTTGGGTGAAGGAGAAATGTGGGAGGCTTTTTTCAAGTTGCTGTGGGGGGTGCAGAGCTGTTGACCGGCGTAAGAGTAGCCAGATTGATTATCGTAGATTTATCGGTGGTGACAGTGTTTCCTAGCCTCAGCGCAGTGGGCAGCTGGGAGGAGGTGCTCTTATTCTCCATGAACTTTGCAGTGTCCCAAAACTTTTGGGAGTTCGTGCTACAGGATGCAAAATTATTTTTGAAAAACCTAGCCTTTGCTTCCCTGACTGCCCGTGTATATTGGTTCCTAACTTCCCTGAAAAGTTGCATATCGTTGGGGCTATTCGATGCTAATGAAGTCGCCACAGGATGCTTTGTGCTATTCAAGGGCAGTCAAGTCTGGAGTGAACCAATGGCTATAACGGTTCTTAGTTCAATTATTTTTGAATGGGGCATGCTTATTTAAGATGGTGAGGAAAAAACGTGTGCTAAAGCATAAAATGTATAAATAAACAAACGTAGGGAGGAGGCTTCTGATGTTGGCATGCATGAAACCAAGGCTTTTACGGTTACAGAAGTCAGCGAATGATAGTGCCTGGGGAATAGGAGTGGAACTGAGGGCTACAGGTCCTGGGTTAACCGCTACATCACCAGAGGAACAGAGGAGGAGAAGGATAAGGGTACGGCTAAAGTCTGTAGGAACTGGTTGTCTAGTGAGTTGGGGACAGAGAATAAAAGGAGCAGATTTCTGGGCGTGGTAGAATAGATTCAGGCATGATGTACAGACAATGGTATGGTAAGATGTGAGTACAGTGGAGATAAACCTAGGCGTTGAGTCACGATGAGAGAGGTTTCGTCTCTAGAGGCACCAGTTAAGCCAGGTGAGGTCTCCACATGTGTGTGGGGTGGGACAAAAGAGCTATCTAAGGCATTTTGTGCGCGACTGATGGCTCTACAGTGAAATAAGACAATAAGAACTAGCCAAGACAGCATTAGACAAGGCATATTGACGTTAGAGAGAGGCATAACGCAAACACAGGTGTTGATCAGGAGAGCTAAGACAACAACGGGTAAATTGCGATGAATGGCCAGAGCGGGTCAGTTGGGTACATACAGGACCCGAGTTTGAGGCTGTGGCCGACAGGCTAACAAAGACTAACAGCTAGTTAGCTGGCTAGCTCCTGATGGAAGTTCCAGGTATAAGGAATAGAAATAGCAGACCCGTGCCACATTGGGTGAGGCGGGTTGCAGGAAAGTGTATTTAGTTCGTAGATAGAAAGTGAGATTAAGGTGTATACGAAGAAAACCATCTATTTACACGGGATAAGACACGGGATAAGACACGGGATAAGACACAGGATAAGACATGGGATAAGACACGGGATAAGACATGGGATAAGACACGGGATAAGACAAGGACAAACACACACGTCCTACTGTTAAACCATCTATTTACACGGGATAAGACACGGGATAAGACACGGGATAAGACATGGGATAAGACACGGGATAAGACACGGGATAAGACAAGGAAAAACACACACGTCCTACTGTTAAACCATCTCTGGCTTTGAATCGTGGCTGGTGAATGGTTTATGTGTGTAGAGATGAATGTCTTAATTTTATCAGACTCCAGAGTCTACTGAAGGTGAAACACAGTATCTAGTATATTTATCCATGAATCAAGTCCCATAATTCAGCTGAGAGATGCTTTCCTGCTACTGTCACTGTACAGCAATCAGACTGAACTGCACCTGCTTTTCTCCCCAAGCCCCCAGGGGTGGGAAAAGGTTCACTCAACACTTAGCACAGGTCTGAATCAGCACAGTTTGTTCCCACTAAACCATTTCTCAGAGGTGTGGATTCTCAGATCCTTCTAACAGCTGGTGTCACCACCCTTTAGTTTCACAGTCAAACTCCTCTCTTCTCCCCTTCCCCTCCAAGCCGCTCAGCGACTCAGCATTTTCCCTGACTGAAGAGCTCTAATCAATCAGGAATCGCCCCCCCCCCGCCCCCCACAAACACACACTCCCCACACCCCCTATTGACAAAAGCTTTC
Organism: Oncorhynchus mykiss; assembly: GCF_057628025.1. Taxonomy (NCBI): domain Eukaryota; kingdom Metazoa; phylum Chordata; class Actinopteri; order Salmoniformes; family Salmonidae; genus Oncorhynchus; species Oncorhynchus mykiss. The sequence goes on from NC_143036.1 coordinate 3,771,110, forward strand.
TCACTCCCAGCCAGTCCTGGGAGAAAAATATCTTGTTGAATATTGAGAGAAAATAGAGAGAACCGCTCCAGAACCACCGTGCCCGTGGTAAAGACAAGTGGCTAAACGTCTACTTCGTGCAGAACAAAGCCTGGGAACTAAAGATGGTGATAATCTCTCCCTGGCTGAACAGACTAATCTGTAGAAATTCACATCCAACATCAAACCACCGCACTTCTGGCCCCGCCACCACATATATAATATAAATGTGTAGGGGGGTTTCACGGTGTGAAACTCAATGAAAATGTGATATTTGACATGTTCTTCACAGAAAATGAGCAAAAGGCCAAAGAGTCTCGGGTTGAAAAAAGTTGTATCGTTTTTCTTTCAGTAAACATTGAAAATGGGTCCCACAGATCCGAAAACAATAGCTCAATATCTAGGCGTCGGGTTAATAAGGAGTGTCCATACGATTTGCCTCTTTATTCTCACATGCCCAATAAGAACCAACGACATGCTGCCTTTACTTAGTGTTTATGACAATGCTAACCTCTTTAGAGTTTTAAAACCAGGCTCAGCAACTCAAACACACAGCTGGTCGCCTGCACCGGGCAGCCAGGCAGTTATAAAAATGAATGAGATCAAACCTAAGCTACTTTAGATAGCTAGCTATAAGTTGGTATTCAAGCTAAAGTTAATCAATGAATGCATACAGATAATCGTCAACGTGAAACAATGGGTTGGCTGTTATTAGTGAACTGTTTATGATTTGATTAGCAAATTATTTGTGGTTTTATTTTCATTAGTTAGCTAGGTAGCTAGCTAGGTTGTCAGCAGGTGTAGAAATTCTACACAGGGACACTCAAAGTCAATACTAAATTAATTATCCTCAATTATCAGCGAGCTGGAGAGGTTCCAACAAACTCAATGTACCAAGTATCAGGGCAGTCCTGTTATTTTTCTTATATACTTACACAGAGTTATACTTGCATGACTTAGCTTTTTCAGCCTTTGTAATAAATTCATCATTGATATTTGCTTCATTCATGTGACTGACCAATACCTCAGGAGGCTTCTTCTCTCCAAGCTGAGACCTTGAAACTGAGATATATTTCATTCTCAAAACAAGGGTCTGGGTGTACTGCCAAAATGCAGAAACTGGTAGTGAGGATTTCAATTAGAATGTTGCATGAACACAGGAATTGGTTATTAGAAAAGCACCAACATAAAAACGTTCATCACAGATTAGTTCAGTCACCAGCTAGTTAGCTGGCTAGCTGGAGCCAGACAACAGCTGACCTTGGCACTAGCTCACGTCCTAATGCCAGTTGCTAGCCAACTAGCTGACAATACCTAAACAGTTGTGTGAATATTTGTGCAAATCAAGTCAATGTTGAATATATCTCACATTA
>NC_143036.1:3777500-3820000 GCF_057628025.1 Oncorhynchus mykiss
CCAAAATGTTGGGGGAGTGGCTTCTCCGGCTTCCGTTGATGACTTCCCTCCTCATATCGTCGCCGTTCCGCCTTTGCTGCTTTAATCTCCTCCTTTGGACGCCGATATTCTCCAGCCTGCCTCCAGGGTCCTTTACCGTCCAGAATCTCCTCCCATGTCCATTCGCCCCTTTGTCCACTCTGCTTGGTCCTTTGGTGGTGGGTAGTTCTGTCACGGCTCTCGTCGTAATGAGGAATGGACCAAAACACAGCGTCGTAAGTGTTCATGAATCTTTATTAATTAACCAAAACACTTGAACAAAATAACAACGTGAAAAAAAAATCAAAACAAAAAAATCGAAACAGTTCTGTGAAGTGCATAAACCATACAGAAATCAACTACCCACAAAACACAGGTGGGAAAAAAGACTGCCTAAGTATGATTCTCAATCAGAGATAGACAGCTGCCTCTGATTGGGAACCACACTCTGCCAAAACCAAAGAAAGAGAAATAAAGAAACTAGAATGCCCACCCTAGTCACACCCTGGCCTAACCAAATTAGAGAATAAAAGCCTCTCTATGACCAGGGCGTGACACTGGTGCTGCTGTCTCCCACTAAAGAGGGGTTACAGCAGCACCTAGATCGTCTTCACAGGTTCTGTCAGATCTGGGCTCTGATCATTAACAACTTAAAAAAACAAATATAATGATATTCAAAAAAGGTCCGGAAATCAGGATGACAAATATAAATTCTATTTGGACACAGTTCTATTAGAACACACCACAAACTCCACATATCTAGGACAAAATATCAGCAACACAGGTAGCTTTCACATGGCTGTGAATAAGTTGAGAGACAAAGCAAGAAGAGTATTCTATGCCATTAAAAGGAACATTGAAATCGATTAGATTAGAATCTGGTTCAAAATTTCCAATCGGTCATAGAACCAATTGCTCTATAATAATAAATTCACCAAATGGGACAAACATCCAATTGCAATACCTCATGCAGAGTCTTGCAAGACTGTATTGCAAGTGCAAAGAAAAACTCCAAATAACGCATGTAGAGCAGAATGGGGCCAATACCCTCCTCATTCGAATGGAAAAAAAGATCCATCAAATTTTAATACCATCTAAAAACAAGCGACTCCAAAACATTCCATCACAAAGCTCTACAATGTCAAGAGATGAATCCAGAGAAGAGTCCCCTCAGCCAGCTGGTTCTGAGGCTCAGTTCACTAACCCAAACCAATCTCATAGAGACTCAGGACAGCACTCAGCCAGCTGGATCTGAGGCTCAGTTCACTAAACCAAACAAACCCCATAGAGACTCAGGACAACACTCAGCCAGCTGGTTCTGAGGCTCAGTTTACAAACACAAACCAACCCCATAGAACCTCAGGACAGCACTCAGCCAGCTGGTTCTGAGGCTCAGTTCACAAACACAAACCAACCCCATAGAGCCTCAGGACAGCACTCAGCCAGCTGGTTCTGAGGCTCAGTTCACAAACACAAACCAACCCCATAGAGCCTCAGGACAGCACTCAGCCAGCTGGTTCTGAGGCTCAGTTCACAAACACAAACCAACCCCATAGAGCCTCAGGACAGCACTCAGCCAGCTGGTTCTGAGGCTCAGTTCACAAACACAAACCAACCCCATAGAGCCTCAGGACAGCACTCAGCCAGCTGGTTCTGAGGCTCAGTTTACAAACACAAACCAACCCCATAGAGCCTCAGGACAGCACTCAGCCAGCTGGTTCTGAGGCTCAGTTCACAAACCCAAACCAACCCCATAGAGCCTCAGGACAGCACTCAGCCAGCTGGTTCTGGGGCTCAGTTCACTAACCCAAACCAACCCCATAGAGCCTCAGGACAGCACTCAGCCAGCTGGTTCTGGGGCTCAGTTTACAAACACAAACCAACCCCATAGAGCCTCAGGACAGCACTCAGCCAGCTGGTTCTGGGGCTCAGTTTACAAACACAAACCAACCCCATAGAACCTCAGGACAGCACTCAGCCAGCTGGTTCTGGGGCTCAGTTTACAAACACAAACCAACCCCATAGAGCCTCAGGACAGCACTCAGCCAGCTGGTTCTGGGGCTCAGTTTACAAACACAAACCAACCCCATAGAACCTCAGGACAGCACTCAGCCAGCTGGTTCTGGGGCTCAGTTTACAAACACAAACCAACCCCATAGAGCCTCAGGACAGCACTCAGCCAGCTGGTTCTGGGGCTCAGTTTACAAACACAAACCAACCCCATAGAACCTCAGGACAGCACTCAGCCAGCTGGTTCTGGGGCTCAGTTTACAAACACAAACCAACCCCATAGAGCCTCAGGACAGCACTCAGCCAGCTGGTTCTGGGGCTCAGTTTACAAACACAAACCAACCCCATAGAGCCTCAGGACAGCACTCAGCCAGCTGGTTCTGGGGCTCAGTTTACAAACACAAACCAACCCCATAGAACCTCAGGACAGCACTCAGCCAGCTGGTTCTGGGGCTCAGTTTACAAACACAAACCAACCCCATAGAACCTCAGGACAGCACTCAGCCAGCTGGTTCTGGGGATCAGTTTACAAACACAAACCAACCCCATAGAGCCTCAGGACAGCACTCAGCCAGCTGGTTCTGAGGCTCAGTTCACAAACACAAACCAACCCCATAGAGCCTCAGGACAGCACTCAGCCAGCTGGTTCTGGGGCTCAGTTTACAAACACAAACCAACCCCATAGAACCTCAGGACAGCACTCAGCCAGCTGGTTCTGAGGCTCAGTTCACAAACCCAAACCAACCCCATAGAGCCTCAGGACAGCACTCAGCCAGCTGGTTCTGAGGCTCAGTTCACAAACCCAAACCAACCCCATAGAGCCTCAGGACAGCACTCAGCCAGCTGGATCTGAGGCTCAGTTTACAAACACAAACCAACCCCATAGAGCCTCAGGACAGCACTCAGCCAGCTGGTTCTGGGGCTCAGTTTACAAACACAAACCAACCCCATAGAACCTCAGGACAGCACTCAGCCAGCTGGTTCTGGGGCTCAGTTTACAAACACAAACCAACCCCATAGAACCTCAGGACAGCACTCAGCCAGCTGGTTCTGGGGCTCAGTTTACAAACACAAACCAACCCCATAGAGCCTCAGGACAGCACTCAGCCAGCTGGTTCTGAGGCTCAGTTCACAAACACAAACCAACCCCATAGAGCCTCAGGACAGCACTCAGCCAGCTGGTTCTGGGGCTCAGTTTACAAACACAAACCAACCCCATAGAACCTCAGGACAGCACTCAGCCAGCTGGTTCTGAGGCTCAGTTCACAAACCCAAACCAACCCCATAGAGCCTCAGGACAGCACTCAGCCAGCTGGTTCTGAGGCTCAGTTCACAAACCCAAACCAACCCCATAGAGCCTCAGGACAGCACTCAGCCAGCTGGATCTGAGGCTCAGTTCACAAACACAAACCAACCCCATAGAGCCTCAGGACAGCACTCAGCCAGCTGGTTCTGGGGCTCAGTTTACAAACACAAACCAACCCCATAGAGCCTCAGGACAGCACTCAGCCAGCTGGTTCTGAGGCTCAGTTCACAAACCCAAACCAACCCCATAGAGCCTCAGGACAGCACTCAGCCAGCTGGTTCTGAGGCTCAGTTCACAAACCCAAACCAACCCCATAGAGCCTCAGGACAGCACTCAGCCAGCTGGATCTGAGGCTCAGTTCACAAACACAAACCAACCCCATAGAGCCTCAGGACAGCACTCAGCCAGCTGGTTCTGAGGCTCAGTTCACCAACCCAAACCAACCCCATAGAGCCTCAGGACAGCACTCAGCCAGCTGGTTCTGAGGCTCAGTTCACCAACCCAAACCAACCCCATAGAGCCTCAGGACAGCACTCAGCCAGCTGGTTCTGAGGCTCAGTTCACTAACCCAAACCAACCCCATAGAGCCCCAGGACAGCAGTCAGCCAGCTGGTTCTGAGGCTCAGTTCACCAACCCAAACCAACCCCATAGAGCCTCAGGACAGCACTCAGCCAGCTGGTTCTGAGGCTCAGTTCACAAACACAAACCAACCCCATAGAGCCTCAGGACAGCACTCAGCCAGCTGGTTCTGGGGCTCAGTTTACAAACACAAACCAACCCCATAGAACCTCAGGACAGCACTCAGCCAGCTGGTTCTGAGGCTCAGTTCACAAACCCAAACCAACCCCATAGAGCCTCAGGACAGCACTCAGCCAGCTGGTTCTGAGGCTCAGTTCACAAACCCAAACCAACCCCATAGAGCCTCAGGACAGCACTCAGCCAGCTGGATCTGAGGCTCAGTTCACAAACACAAACCAACCCCATAGAGCCTCAGGACAGCACTCAGCCAGCTGGTTCTGGGGCTCAGTTTACAAACACAAACCAACCCCATAGAACCTCAGGACAGCACTCAGCCAGCTGGTTCTGAGGCTCAGTTCACAAACCCAAACCAACCCCATAGAGCCTCAGGACAGCACTCAGCCAGCTGTTTCTGAGGCTCAGTTCACAAACCCAAACCAACCCCATAGAGCCTCAGGACAGCACTCAGCCAGCTGGATCTGAGGCTCAGTTCACAAACACAAACCAACCCCATAGAGCCTCAGGACAGCACTCAGCCAGCTGGTTCTGAGGCTCAGTTCACCAACCCAAACCAACCCCATAGAGCCTCAGGACAGCACTCAGCCAGCTGGTTCTGAGGCTCAGTTCACCAACCCAAACCAACCCCATAGAGCCTCAGGACAGCACTCAGCCAGCTGGTTCTGAGGCTCAGTTCACTAACCCAAACCAACCCCATAGAGCCCCAGGACAGCAGTCAGCCAGCTGGTTCTGAGGCTCAGTTCACCAACCCAAACCAACCCCATAGAGCCTCAGGACAGCACTCAGCCAGCTGGTTCTGAGGCGCAGTTCACCAACCCAAACCAACCCCATAGAGCCTCAGGACAGCACTCAGCCAGCTGGTTCTGGGGCTCAGTTCACCAACCCAAACCAACCCCATAGAGCCTCAGGACAGCACTCAGCCAGCTGGTTCTGAGGCGCAGTTCACCAACCCAAACCAACCCCATAGAGCCTCAGGACAGCACTCAGCCAGCTGGTTCTGGGGCTCAGTTTACAAACACAAACCAACCCCATAGAGCCTCAGGACAGCACTCAGCCAGCTGGTTCTGGGGCTCAGTTCACCAACCCAAACCAACCCCATAGAGCCTCAGGACAACACTCAGCCAGCTGGTTCTGAGGCTCAGTTCACAAACCCAAACCAACCCCATAGAGCCTCAGGACAGCACTCAGCCAGCTGGTTCTGGGGCTCAGTTCACCAACCCAAACCAACCCCATAGAGCCTCAGGACAGCACTCAGCCAGCTGGTTCTGAGGCTCAGTTCACAAACCCAAACCAACCCCATAGAGCCTCAGGACAGCACTCAGCCAGCTGGTTCTGGGGCTCAGTTCACCAACCCAAACCAACCCCATAGAGCCTCAGGACAGCACTCAGCCAGCTGGTTCTGGGGCTCAGTTCACAAACCCAAACCAACCCCATAGAGCCTCAGGACAGCACTCAGCCAGCTGGATCTGAGGCTCAGTTCACAAACACAAACCAACCCCATAGAGCCTCAGGACAGCACTCAGCCAGCTGGTTCTGAGGCTCAGTTCACCAACCCAAACCAACCCCATAGAGCCCCAGGACAGCAGTCAGCCAGCTGGTTCTGAGGCTCAGTTCACCAACCCAAACCAACCCCATAGAGCCTCAGGACAGCACTCAGCCAGCTGGTTCTGAGGCGCAGTTCACCAACCCAAACCAACCCCATAGAGCCTCAGGACAGCACTCAGCCAGCTGGTTCTGGGGCTCAGTTCACCAACCCAAACCAACCCCATAGAGCCTCAGGACAGCACTCAGCCAGCTGGTTCTGAGGCGCAGTTCACCAACCCAAACCAACCCCATAGAGCCTCAGGACAGCACTCAGCCAGCTGGTTCTGGGGCTCAGTTTACAAACACAAACCAACCCCATAGAGCCTCAGGACAGCACTCAGCCAGCTGGTTCTGAGACTCAGTTCACCAACCCAAACCAACCCCATAGAGCCTCAGGACAGCACTCAGCCAGCTGGATCTGAGGCTCAGTTCACCAACCCAAACCAACCCCATAGAGCCTCAGGACAACACTCAGCCAGCTGGTTCTGAGGCTCAGTTCACCAACCCAAACCAACCCCATAGAGCCTCAGGACAGCACTCAGCCAGCTGGATCTGAGGCTCAGTTCACCAACCCAAACCAACCCCATAGAGCCTCAGGACAGCACTCAGCCAGCTGGATCTGAGGCTCAGTTCACCAACACAAACCAACCCCATAGAGCCTCAGGACAGCACTCAGAAAATCTGGCCCAACCAAATCATCACAAAACAAATAATAATACATCACCTATTGGAAAGACACCACAAAAAATCAAAGTAAACTTCAATGCTATTTGGCTCTAAACAGACAGTACATGGTGGCAGACTATCTGACCATTGTGACTGATAAAAAACTGAGGAAGACATTGACTAGGTACAGACTCAGTGAGCACAGTCTGACTGTAGAGACCGGTCGTCACAGACCAACCTGGCTGCCCAGAGAGGACAGGCTGTGCTCACTCTGCTCCAGGGGAGAGGTAGAGACAGAGCTGCATTTCCTATTACACTGTGACAAATACTCAGACCTAAGAGAATATTTCTTTCCCAAAATTATAATTCAATACAAATGATTTGAAACTATAAAAAAAATCTAATATTTATTGGGTGAAAAGCCAAAATGTGCAGTTTTGGCTGCCAAATATGTGTCCTCCTGCCACAACCTGAGGGACAGCCAGTGAAAAGTGCAAAGTAATGTCAATAATATTTCCCATCTTGTTATGTTTTGTCTTTCATACCAGGTCATGTGTCTTCTCAGTCATGTTGACACTGGTCTACTACCAGGTCATGTGTCTTCTCAGTCATCTTGACACTGGTCTACTACCAGGTCATGTGTCTTCTCAGTCATGTTGACACTGGTCTACTACCAGGTCATGTGTCTTCTCAGTCATGTTGACACTGGTCTACTACCAGGTCATGTGTCTTCTCAGTCATGTTGACACTGGTCTACTACCAGGTCATGTGTCTTCTCAGTCATCTTGACACTGGTCTACTACCAGGTCATGTGTCTTCTCAGTCATGTTGACACTGGTCTACTACCAGGTCATGTGTCTTCTCAGTCATGTTGACACTGGTCTACTACCAGGTCATGTGTCTTCTCAGTCATGTTGACACTGGTCTACTACCAGGTCATGTGTCTTCTCAGTCATCTTGACACTGGTCTACTACCAGGTCATGTGTCTTCTCAGTCATCTTGACACTGGTCTACTACCAGGTCATGTGTCTTCTCAGTCATCTTGACACTGGTCTACTACCAGGTCATGTGTCTTCTCAGTCATGTTGACACTGGTCTACTACCAGGTCATGTGTCTTCTCAGTCATGTTGACACTGGTCTACTACCAGGTCATGTGTCTTCTCAGTCATCTTGACACTGGTCTACTACCAGGTCATGTGTCTTCTCAGTCATCTTGACACTGGTCTACTACCAGGTCATGTGTCTTCTCAGTCATCTTGACACTGGTCTACTACCAGGTCATGTGTCTTCTCAGTCATCTTGACACTGGTCTACTACTAGGTCATGTGTCTTCTCAGTCATCTTGACACTGGTCTACTACCAGGTCATGTGTCTTCTCAGTCATGTTGACACTGGTCTACTACCATTGCATTAATGTATGTATTGTTGTTCTGATTAATATTGTTGTTGTTGTTGTTATAAATGGTAATCCCATTTCCACTACTACTATTATTATTGCTGTCCACAATGTATTTATACATAAATACATATATTTTTTTCTATATGTATACTTTGACAATGTGAGTAATAATGAACTTGCCATGTCAATAAAGTCAATTGAATTGAATTTAATTGAATTGAAGAGAGAGAGAGATCATATTTTGGACTCTCTAACAAAGAACAAAGAGCAAAAACATATACATGATCAAATACAAATCTTAGAATCAACTATTAAAGACTACCAGAACCCACTGGATTCTCCAATTACCTTAAATGAGCTACAGGATAAAATAAAATACCTCCAACCCAAAAAGGCATGTGGTGTTGATGGTATCCTCAATGAAATGATCAAAATACAGACAACAAATTCCAATTGGCTAAACTAAAACTCTTTAATATCATCCTTAGCTCTGGCATCTTCCCCAATATCTGGAACCAACGACTGATCACCCCAATCCACAAGCAGGGTGATGTCATGATGTGTTAGAGTATCTCACAGCAGGGTGATGTCATGTCTAATGGAAAATAGACTGAATCAAAATGTGAGCCTATCCATCTGTCAAATATAGACAGCCTAAACCTCTACTGTATCTTACAGCCTAAACCTGTACTGTATCTACTGTATCTTACAGCCTAAACCTGTACTGTATCTACTGTATTTTACAGTCTAAGCCTGCACTGTATCTACTGTATCTACTGTATCTACTGTATCATACAGTCTAAACCTGTTCTGTATCTTACAGTCTAAACCTGTACTGTATCTACTGTATCTTACAGTCTAAACCTGTACTGTATCTACTGTATCTACTGTATCTTACAGTCTAAGCCTGTACTGTATCTACTGTATCTACTGTATCATACAGTCTAAACCTGTTCTGTATCTTAGTCTAAACCTGTACTGTATCTTACAGCCTAAACATCTACTGTATCTTACAGCCTAAACCTCTACTGTATCTTACAGCCTAAACCTGTACTGTATCTTACAGCCTAAACCTCTACTGTATCTTACAGCCTAAACCTCTACTGTATCTTACAGCCTAAACCTGTACTGTATCTACTGTATCTTACAGCCTAAACCTCTACTGTATCGTACAGCCTAAACCTCTACTGTATCTTACAGACTAAACCTGTACTGTATCTACTGTATCTTACAGCCTAAACCTGTACTGTATCTTACAGCCTAAACCTCTACTGTATCTTACAGACTAAACCTGTACTGTATCTACTGTATCTTACAGCCTAAACCTGTAGTATATCTTACAGTCTAAACCTGTACTGTATCTTATAGCCTAAACCTCTACTGTATCTCATAGCCTAAGCCTAAACCTGTACTGTATCTTACAGCCTAAACCTCTATGAGTGCCTTCAGAAAGAATTCACACCTCTTGACTTTTTCCACATTTTGGTGTGTTACAAAGTGGGATTAAACTCTAATTGCCTTATTGTGTCAAACAACTATTCAAAATAATCTGTAATGTCAAATTACAAAATATATATATGTTGAAAATAAAACATTACTATACTGTATCTTGACTAGATTAGTATTCAAACCCCTGAGTCTTTACATGTAAGAATTGCCTTTGGCAGCGATTACAGTTTTGAATCTTTCTTGGTAAGCCTAAAGGCCTGATTCCTAAAGGCCTGATTCCTAAAGGCCTGATTCCGAATTCAGGAAATTTACCCGTGGTTTAATTCATCTGAAAAGTTCCACGTTGAATTCTTTAACCCATGGTGATATTGAAAGAATGGTTTACAATTGATTATAATTGGGAGAATAGTGTACAATAGTGGCTATACCATCAGTCTCTTGGAACTATGTGATGACACAGCCAAGCATTGCCCCATGGGTCGGGATCAAACTCTCACGGCCTGTTCTGCACCCCCGTTCCATAACACTTTCATCTATTTATCATATTTATATTTTCACCTGTAAAAGGGCCATGACGCTGTTTACAGAGAAAGCTAATGAAGGTAAATTAAACTATGTAATTCAACTGAATGATAATGTAGGCTATACCGACTGAAGGAAGCTAACAGTAAATTGGCAGTTGACTGTGTGTTGGTATTACGCTTACTGATATTGGTATTTAATAACATGACAGAAATAGGAATGAGAGAAAGTCAAAGTAGCCTGTAAATAATACATTCGAGAGTGCCCATCCATGGAAGATAAAAGGCCCGTACGATTTAAATTCTGCAAAATGGCAGAGCATTTCATTAACTTCACTGTTTGCTGACACTGGAGACAAATGTGTTTCCAGCGATTAAAAGGTAGAATATATCGAAATGAAATGTGATTTACATTTTCCTTTTCCAAAACAGATGACTCTTATCAACAGCTGTAGAATGGTGTTGTGTTAAATAAGTATAGTGTTTAGATAATTTACCAATTTAGGCCTCCCGGGTGTCGCAGTGGGGAAGGGAGCTGTACTGCAGCGCCAGCTGTGCCACCAGAGACTCTGGGTTTGCGCCCAGGCTCTGTCGCAACCGGCCGAGATCGGGAGGTCCGTGGGGCGATGCACAATTGGCCTAGCGTTGTCTGGGTTAGGGAGGGCTTGGTTGGTAGGGATATCCTTGTCTCATCGCGCACCAGCGACTCCTGTGGCAGGCCGGGCGCAGTGCACACTAACCAAGGTTGCCAGGTGCACAGTGTTTCCTCCGACACATTGGTGCGGCTGGCTTCCGGGTGGGATGCGCGCTGTGTTAAAAAGCAGTGTGGCTTGGTTGGGTTGTGTATCGGAGGACGCATGACTTTCAACCTTCGTCTCTCCCGAGCCCGGGAGTTGTAGCGATGAGACAAGATAGTAGCTACTAAAACAATTGGATACCACGAAATTGGGGAGAAAAAGGGGTAACATTCAACAGCTGGTGTTGTGTTAAATAAGTATAGTGTGTAGATAATTTACCACCAAATCTCAATTTAATCCATTTAAAATTCAGGCAACAAAATGTAGAATAAGTCAAGTGGGGTGAAGGCGCTGTATCATCTTAATTGATTTTAAAAAATGTCTTTATTTATTTTGGCTAGTTGCCATGAATTACGTAGTTAGATTCAAGGCAGATTCCCGGTGCTGACGGGGGGGGGGGGGGGTCTGGCAGGAGTGAGCCAACTGGAGGGAGGCTGGCATCAATACCTCAGGGTTCCACCTACTGCCGATGTTCCCTTGAGCAAGGAACTCAACTCCCAAAACTGCTCACAGGATGCTGCACTGTGATGGCCCGCTGCTCCAGTGTATCGGATGGGAAAACAATCTGAAGACAAATGTCTATCCAGTAGATCTCATCTGTATGTAATTAAAACTCAACACACACACATACACACACAATTAGAAGCAAACACAATGGAAGATGAGGTCACTACAGGCACTTTAGAGAATCGTCGAATTTAACACAGTTCCACGCCAGACGTCAAGCACAACCAGCCACTTACTCTACACTCTTCACAGGCCAGAGAACAATTAGTAGCCCTTCATTTCCTTTGCTCATCTCACACCTCTAATCTACATCAAAGTACCTCCTATCAGCTCAAGGGTGACGAGTTTATCCAAATGTTGATCACACGTCCTGCCGGAGACATGGACACAGTAGGGTCCCGATGAAGACTGATGATGATTATGGCTCAGTCAAGGAGCTTCTTCGAAAGCCAAGTTAACAAACAGATCACTGAACATTTCGTATCCCACTGTACCTTTTCCGCTATGCAATGTGGTTTCTGAGCAGGTCATGGGTGCACCTCTACCACACTCAAGGTCCTAAACAATATCATAGCCGCCATCGATAAAAGACAGTACTGTGCAGCTGTCTTCATCGACCTGGCCAAGGCTTTCGACTCTGTCAATCGCTGCATTCTTATCGGCAGACTCACAGCCTTGGTTTCTCAAATGATTGACTCGCCTGTTTCACCAACTACTTCTCAGATAGAGTTCAGTGTGTCAAATCGAAGGGCCTGTTGTCCGGACCTCTGGCAGTCTCTATGGGGGTGCCACGGTGCAATTCTCAGGCCGACTCTTTTCTCTGTATACATCAATGATGTCGCTCTTGCTGCTGGTGATTCTCTAATCCACCTATACCCAGACGACAACATTCTGCATACTTCTGGCCCTTTTTTGGATGCTGTGTTAACAAACCTCCAGACGAGCTTCAATGCATGACAACACTCCTTCCGTGGCCTCCAACTGCTCTTAAATGCAAGCAAAACTAAATGCATGCTCTTCAACCGATCGCTGCCCGCACATTCCAGCCCGACTAGCATCACTACTCTGGACAGTTCTGACTTAGAATATGTGGACACCTACAAATACCTAGGTGTCTGGTTAGACTGTAAACTCTCCTTCCAGACTCACATTAAGCAACTCAAATCCAAAATTAAACCTAGAATCGGCTTCCTATTTCGCAACAAAGCATCTTTCACTCATGCTGCCAAACATACCCTCGTAAAACTGACCATCCTACTGATCCTTGACTTCGGCGATGTCATCTATAAAATAGCCTCCAACACTCTACTCAGCATATTTGATGCAGTCTATCACAGTGCCATCCGTTTTGTCACCAAAGCCCCATATACTACCCACCACTGCAACCTGTATGCTGTCGTTGGCTGGCCCTTGCTTCATTTTCGTCACCAAACCCACTGGCTCCAGGTCATCTATAAGTCTTTGCTAGGTAAAGCCCCACCCTATCAAAGCTCACTGGTCACAATAGCAGCACCCACCCGTAGCACTCGCTCCAGCAGGTATATTTCACTGGTCACTACCAAAGCAAATTCCTATATTGGCCGCCTTTCCTTCCAGTTCTCTGCTGCCTATGACTGGAACGAATTGCAAAATTCACTGAAGCTGGAGACTCATATCTCTCTCACTAACTTTAAGCACCAGCTGTCAGAGCAGCTCACAGATCACTGCACCTGTACATAGCCCATCTGTAAATAGCCAACCCAAACACCTCATCCCCATACTGTTATTTATTGTTTTGCTCCTTTGCACCCCAGTATCTTTACTTGCACATTCATCATCTGTACATCTATCACTCTAGTGTTTAACTTCTGTGGGACGCTAGCAAACATCCAGTGAAAATGCAGGGTGCCTAATACAAATAAATTACTATACAAATTCAACTTTCATGAAATCACATGCAATACACCAAATTAAAGCTACACTTGTTGTGAATCTAGCCAACGTGTCAGATTTCAAAAAGGCTTTATGGCGAAAGCAAATGAGGCTTTTATCTGAGTACAGCGCCCCATCAAACAAACACATGACAATCAAATTTCAACCCGCCAGGCGCGACACAAATCTCCGAAATAATGATATAATTCATGCCTTACCTTTGACGAGCTTCTTCTGGTGGCACTCCAATATGTCCCATAAACATCACAAATGGTCCTTTTGTTCGATTAATTCCGTCGATATATCTCCAAAATGTCCATTTATTTGGCGCGTTTGATCCAGAAAAAACACTGGTTCCAAATCGCGCAACATGACTACAAAATCTCTCATAAGTTACCTGCCATCTTTGTCCAAACTCTTCAAACAACTTTCATAATACAACTGTAGGTGTTTTGTGTAACGTAAATAATCGATCAAATTTAAGATGGGATAATCTGCGTTCAATACCGGAGGAAAACAATGTGGAAATTTCAGGTCAAGTGCCTCTAACAAAGAGTACACTTCTCTCTACCCTCCTTCTGAACAGTGCTACTTCTTCATTTCTCAAAGGAAAAACCTCAACCGATTTCTAAAGACTGGTGACATCCAGTGGAAGCGATGGGAACTGCAAGCCCCTTAGAAATCTGGATTCCCAATGAAATCTCATTGAAAAAGAAAATGACCTAAAAAATTTAAAAAAATCTGAATGGTTTGTCATCGGGGTTTCGCCTGCCAAATAAGTTCTGTTATACTCACAGACATAATTCAAACAGTTTTAGAAACTTCAGAGTGTTTTCTATCCAAATCTAATAATAAACATATCTTAGCTTCTGCCCCCTATCCCAATGAAGTTAATTGCTAAATTGTAATTACTTTGCCACCAATTTATTGGCTTACCTCCCTTATCTTACCTCATTTGCACACACTGCATATAGACTTTTTCTATTGTGTTATTGACTGTATGTTTGTTTATTCCGTGTGTAACTCTGTGTTGTTGTTTGTGTCACACTGCTTTGCTTTATCTTGGCCAGGTTGCAGTTGTAAATGAGAACGTGTTCTCAATTAGCCTACCTGGTTAAATAAAGGTGAAATAAACAATATATAAAAAAAATAACTCTCCCACGCACCAGCCGTGTCCGTTGTTGCCATGGCTCACTCTGTACTGTCATCCTAACTCTCCCATACACCAGCCGTGTCCGTTGTTGCCATGGCTCACTCTGTACTGTCATCCTAACTCTCCCATACACCAGCCGTGTCCGTTGTTGCCATGGCTCACTCTGTACTGTCATCCTAACTCTCCCATACACCAGCCGTATCCGTTGTTGCCATGGCTCACTCTGTACTGTCATCCTAACTCTCCCATACACCAGCCGTATCCTTTGTTGCCATGGCTCACTCTGTACTGTCATCCTAACTCTCCCATACACCAGCCGTATCCGTTGTTGCCATGGCTCACTCTGTACTGTCATCCTAACTCTCCCATACACCAGCCGTGTCCGTTGTTGCCATGGCTCACTCTGTACTGTCATCCTAACTCTCCCATACACCAGCCGTATACGTTGTTGCCATGGCTCACTCTGTACTGTCATCCTAACTCTCCCATACACCATGGCATGGCTCTCTCCATTATTTTGTTTTCATCTCTGAGTCAATATCTATCCTGGACATATTTCCCCAGGGGGAAATGTACTATTTAGACTCAGAAAGGCATTTTAAAAGTTATAAATACGGCATCAGCAGGGATTTCCAGCCTCCGACAACGAGGGACTCTCAGTCTCAAATAATACCCTACTTTTTTCATCTTCCTTTTTCCTTTCTCCTTGTTCTTTTCTTTCATTGGCTGACAACAACAACCACAACAACAACAACAACAACAACCACAACAACAACAACAACCACAACAACAACAACAACAACAACAACCACAACAACAACAACAACAACCACAACAACAACAACAACAACAACAACCACAACAACAACAACAACAACAACAACAACAACAACAACAACAACAACAACAACAACAACAACAACAACAACAACAACAACAAGAGGAGTCCTGCCAAATTGTTTTCCAGGACAGGGTTGCGGAAGACAACGGCAATGAAACTGCTCCACTTCTATTAACCAGGCGATGATATTCAAGACGGCCTGATTGAAACGACTGATGCTGGGACAACGTGACCCTGATGAAATTAGCCCATTGTTATTCTCAGTAGATCCTCCTGGTAGAACATGTGTTACCTACATAGTAAACATGGAGACATGCACATGGCAATTAGGATCAGAGATGATGGGGCCTCGTTCTCAACCGCTGATAGGAAGGTACACGAACACACACACAATCCACAATCCCATCCTACCCCTACAATCCTTCATGTTTAGGGTTCCCTGTTGCGTTGTTTTTTATGCATTGCTAATTATATCATCAACTCAGACAGACAGAGAAGTGGGTAGGCTACAGGAAGACAGAGAAGTGGGTAGGCTACAGGCAGACAGAGAACTGATTAGGCTACAGGCAGACAGAGAAGTGGGTGGGCTACAGGAAGACAGAGAAGTGGGTAGGCTACAGGCAGACAGAGAACTGATTAGGCTACAGGCAGACAGAGAAGTGGGTAGGCTACAGGAAGACAGAGAAGTGGGTAGGCTACAGGCAGACAGAGAACTGATTAGGCTACAGGCAGACAGAGAAGTGGGTAGGCTACAGGCAGACAGAGAAGTGGGTAGGCTACAGGCAGACAGAGAACTGATTAGGCTACAGGCAGACAGAGAAGTGGGTAGGCTACAGGCAAACAGAGAAGTGGGTAGGCTACAGGCAGACAGAAAACTGATTAGGCTACAGGCAGACAGAGATGTGATTAGGCTACAGGCAGACAGAGAAGTGGGTGGGCTACAGGCAGACAGAGATGTGATTAGGCTACAGGCAGACAGAGAAGTGATTAGGCTACAGGCAGACAGAAGGGTGATTAGGATACAGGCAGAAAGAGGGGTGATTAGGCTACAGGCAGACAGAGAAGTGATTAGGCTACAGGCAGACAGATGTGATTAGGCTACAGGCAACCTATGGGAGGTAGAGTTTAAGTTGTAATGATTTTAGCGAATGCAAGAAAAGTGAGTAGGGAACAGGTCACAGCTGAGTTACATTATGAGTTAACATCAGGAACTAAATGTACCCCTTACCAAAATAACAAGCTTCTGGCAAACAGTTGTGGCAAACCTTTGGCCAATTTGTTGCAAATTTGAGACAACCTCATATTTTCACAAGCAAATATATGTTGTGGCAAACTGTTCCTGTAAATTTGAGGAACGCTTATATTTTCAAATGCAATTTTGTTTTTTTGGGCAAACAGTTTGGGAACATTTGTGGCAACTTGTTAACTTCTAGCAAACAACTCTGGAACCTTGCTTTGCGACCTTTCGCCACATTTCAGGCTTCAAACATAAAGATATAAAACTGTATTTTTTTTTGTGAAGAATCAACAACGAGTGGGACACAACCATGAAGTGGAACGACATTTATTGGATATTTCAAACTTTTTTAACAAATCAAAAACTGAAAAATTGGGCGTGCAAAATTATTGATTGATGATTGAGTTATTTAATGTACTGATACGTGACGCAAAACGAGTGCTGACAGGCAACTAAACATGAATAAGAACCCACAAACACCAACGGCAAAATGGCTACCTAAATATGATCCCCAATCAGAGACAACGATAAACAGTTGTCTCTGATTGGGAACCATACCAGGCCAACATAAACTATTCATCACCTAGATGACCCGCCCTAGTCACCATCACGCCCCGAACAACATAGAGAATAAACAGCTCTCTATGGTCAGGGCGTGACAACAGGGCCCTATTGTCTTAGTATGTATTATTTCATGAGATAATATTTCATAAGATAGGATTGATGATTAAAATGGATTTATATTACTTCATGAACCAAACAGTCGAAACATCAGAGTAAAGCTCACTCAGATTGTAAACTGAGAACGTGGTCTGTCTTAAGTGGTATTAAACACAGATCTGTCTATCAGACAGTGCCAGAGCCAGATCAACTGATATTTACATTCACTGACTCACTACAGCTATCTTAAGCTATCTTGGGTGACAGAACACACACATCACAATGTTTTGCCATAAAATAACGGTCTATATTTGGGTTGTGTTAAAACATCGTTACACGGAACAAGTGTAAAATATTATATTTGAAGGTCACTGCTAAGAACACGGACTAATGACTCATTACTAAATAACTGGATTTCATTCATAAAGCACTTTTCACTATCCCCAAAATGTAACATTTTGTATTTAAAATAGCTTGTTGTGATAAAATGAAAGCGTAACAGAATGCACTTCAGCCCAGCTTCAACAAAAAATGTAATTATGTGTAACCGACCAACTGGATTCGGTCCTATGTAGCAAAATGTAAAATGGTATTTTTTAAAAACTTTTTTAACTTTGGATGAAATTAGAGACTCAGACCTAGAAAATGGTATTGAGGAACAATGTGAATGTAATTCTGCTTTGAAAGTTGATGAACTTGTAACCCCACTTTTGAGAAAATGGCCCTTGAATGTTTTTTTGTACACCTACTGGAGAGCTCTTCTTTGTTTACAGCCATTGTTCACACGCTCTTAAGGTTTAGCCCCACCCATCTCTTTAAGGATTAAAATGTAGTGAACAACCAAAGATTTTCAAAACTAGATGTGGTGAAAGTAGTAGCCAAAAGTAGTAATAAAACAACATCTAGTCCTTGGCCTAGATCCTAATCTGACTTTTGTGCAGGTCATGTTGTTCTTCTCAGTACCGTCTCTTTGTAACGGATGTGAAACGGCTAGCTTAGTTAGCGGTGCGCGCTAAATAGCGTTTCAATCAGTGAAGTCACTTGCTCTTAGACCTTGAAGTAGTGGTTCCCCTTGCGCTTTTGTGGAGCGATGGGTGACGATGCTTCGTGGGTGACTGTTGTTGATGTGTGCAGAGGGTCCCTGGTTCGCGCCCGGGTATGGGCGAGGGGACGGTCTAAAGTTATACCTTTACATCTGTACACACTATATCAAATAAAATCAAAGTTTATTTGTCACATGCACAGGACACAGAAGGTGAAAACGGTACAGTGAAATTATTATTTGCATAGTGGAGTCTTTTGTTTAGACATGTAGCTAGCTATCTAGCTAAATAACGAACCGATAATCCCAATTCTAATGTCACATTCGAAATAACTGACAACTTCTGACTTCAGCGCGTTCAAAACAACTGGGAATTCTGAAAAAAAAAGTAAAATCATTTCAAACTATACCTGCACTTTGAAAATAAAAGATCTTGGGCCTGCTTCTCTCGGCTGGCAAAGCAAAGTTTTTTGTCCTTGAAAACCACAATCCAGTTCTCAGTGAGTTTCCCCAAGCAGTCCAGGTTTAAAATGGAGAAGTCCTGTAGTAAGGCAGACAAAAATTACTTTTCCATTGCAGTCAATAATTCGTCCTGCTAACAACAAACTCTCAAAGTCTTCCTGACCTCAGTCTGGAATAGCTCTTTGATGTTGGCTCTCCTTTGTATATTTCTCACTCAAATACGTACGGCCACACAAAGCCCCTGAGCGTCAAACAATGATAGGGCACACAAAAACAAAAAACAAAAAACATTTGAGAGAACCAATCAAACCCTGTCGCACAATTTATGAGCAAATATAACGTTAATAAACAGCCTCCATTCCAGACCAGTGTGGTCACAGCTCTCACTGTGAGTCACGTCAGACTAGTTTATCAAAACAAAATGTATCAAATTCAAGTCTAATGTTTTTGTTAAAAAAAAACCCATCATGTATCCAGTGGACTCGTCGAACATCTCATTCCAAAAACATTGGCATTAACCTTTTTGGGAGAAGGGGCAGCATTTTCACTTTTGGATGAATAGCGTGCCCAGAATGAATGCATGAATGCCTCCTACTCTGTCCCAGATGCTAATATATGCATATTATTATTCGTATTGGATAGTTTCTAAAACTGTTTGAATGATGTCTGTGAGTATAACAGAACTCATATGGCAGGCGAAAACCTGAGAAAAATCAAACCAGGAAGTGGGAAATCTGAGGTTTGTGGTTTTTCAAAGCTTGGCCTAGAGAATACACAGTGTCTATGGAGTCAAGGTGCACTTCCTACGGCTTCCACTAGATGTCTACCGTCTTTAGAAACTTGTTTCAGGCTTCTGCTATAATGGAGGCGGGAATGGGAGCTGAATGAGCCATGGGTCTGGCAAAGTGTCTCAGGCTCGTGACGCGCGGTCCCGACAGAGTGAATATTTATAGTGTTATTTCTAACTTCTGTTGACTCCAACTTGGCGGATATTTCTTTGGCTGGATTGGGCTCTGAGCGCCGTACTCAGATTATTATTTTTCCTTTAAAAAACAGTGAAATCTGACACAGCAGTTGCATTAAGGAGAAGTCTATCTTTAATCTGTTTATTAACGTAATTCTCTGAATAACACTATCTTTTCTCAATGTTTATTATGAGTATTTCTGCACAATCCCCGGATGTTTTTGGAATCAAAACATTACTGCACGTAACGTGCCAATGTAAACTGAGATTTTTGGATATAAATATGCACATTATTGAACAAAACATACATGTATTTTGTAACATGATGTCCTATGAGTGTCATCTGATGAAGATCATCAAAGGTTAGTGATTCATATTATCTATATTTCTGCTTTTTGTGACTCCTATCTTTGGCTGGAAAAATGGCTGTGTTTTTTTGAATTTCCTATGACCTAACATAATCATATGTTGTGCTTTCGCTGTAAAGCATTTTTGAAATTGGACACGATTGGTTGATTAACAAGAAGTGTATCTTTCCTTTGTTGTCTTGGACTTGTTAATGTGTGAAAGTTCCAGGACCATGGATAACAGCCCCAGACCATTATTCCTCTTTATTCATTACACCAAACGTGTTTACACTGCTCTATAGTCCAATAGCAATGAGCTTTACACCACTCCAGCTGATGCTTGCCATTGCATATGACGATCTTAGGCTTGTGTGCGGCTGCTCGGCCACGGAAACTCTTTTCATGAAGCTCCCGACAAACAGTTATTGCGCTGTAGTTGCTTTCAGAGGCAGTTTGGAACTTGGTAGTGAGTGTTGCAACCGAGGACAGATGATAGATGTTTCCACTTCACACACCAGGGGAAGCTACCTTCCTCATCCCTCCTCACAATCTCTCTTTGTCTGTTAAACAGCTTAACCCTTCTATTCATCATATCATTCCATAGGAGCTCAGTTCATTTGTACTTTAGATTTGTATTGCCATTTACAATAGCTCAATTACCTCAGTATTTTGTCATTAGCAGTCTGTCTCTTTCTTCTGTCTCTGTGACAGTGTTGATTGAAGAGATTGGAGAGAGAGAGCCAGAGAGAGGGTGGGAGAGAGAGAAGGGTAGCGAGAGAGAGAGAGAGGGAGAGAGAGAGAGAGGGTGGGAGAGAGAGAGAAGGGTAGAGAGAGAGAAAGAGAGAGAGAGAGAGAGAGAGAGAGGGTGGGAGAGAGAGAGAGAAGGGTAGAGAGAGAGAAAGGGAGAGAGAGAGAGAGAGAGAGGGTGGGAGAGAGAGAAGGGTAGAGAGAGAGAGCGAGAGAGTGGGTGGGAGAGAGAGAAGGGTAGAGAGAGAGGGTGGGAGAGAGAGAAGGGTAGAGGGAGAGAGCGAGAGAGAGGGTGGGAGAGAGAGAAGGGTAGAGAGAGAGAGAGAGAGAAGGGTAGAGAGAGAGAGAGAGAGAGAGAGAGAGAGAGAGAGGAATGTTTACTGTCATGTAAAGTTGTTCAGCGGGAGAACGAGGCGTGTGGCCTTTCACTCACCACCATATCTCAACGTCTCACAGGCTATAGCTTTTCAATTATGAACCATTCTGTAATCCGTCAAAACATTCTTGTACTTTCGTTGTCTTTTCCGCTGGTGACGTTCCAGTCATGCGTTATTGTTGGTGATTAAAATAGCATTGCGCACTAATTGCATCTAATGGTGGCTTAATGAGGAGTGTCACGGAAGAATCACATAGAGATGATTGTGGGTAAAACATTTTTTTTACTGAGCAAATAATGTCAGAATGTGGTCTAAAATGATGTCAGAATGTGGTCTAAAATGAAGTCAGAATGTGGTCTAAAATGATGTCAGAATGTGGTCTAAAATGATGTCAGAATGTGGTCTAAAATGATGTCAGAATGTGGTCTAAAATGATGTCAGAATGTGGTCTAAAATGATAGTAGAATGTGGTCTAAAATGATGTCAGAATGTGGTCTAAAATGATGTCAGAATGTAGCCTAAAATTATGTCAGAATGTGGTCTAAAATGATGTCAGAATGGGGTCTAAAATAATGTCAGAATGTGGTCTAAAATGATGTCAGAATGTGGTCTAAAATGATGTCAGAATGTGGTCTAAAATGATGTCAGAATGTGGTCTAAAATGATGTCAGAATGTAGCCTAAAATGATGTCAGAATGTGGTCTAAAATGATGTCAGAATGTGGTCTAAAATGATGTCAGAAGGGGTCTAAAATGATGTCAGAATGTGGTCAGAATGTGGTCTAAAATGATGTCAGAATGTAGCCTAAAATGATGTCAGAATGTGGTCTAAAATGATGTCAGAATGTATCCTAAAATGATGTCAGAATGTGGTCTAAAATGATGTCAGAATGTAGCCTAAAATGATGTCAGAATGTGGTCTAAAACGATGTCAGAATGTGGTCTAGAAGAAAAGGAAACATACAGTACAGTCTCCATGTCCTTATTTTTTCATATTTTTTATCATATTCATTTTTTTTGGGGGGGGGGGGGGGGTGAGGGGGTTACAGGTACATTATCTATAACTCAGTATAAGTCTATAAAACATGTACCCTTAGGATGCCATTCGAAATAAAATAAAATACATAATAATTAATTTAGTATAAACAGGAAAACAAAACTAGAAACCTCCCATTCCATCCCCCCAACCTCCCAATCCATCCCCCAACCTCCCATTCCATCCCCCAATCTCCCATTTCTTCCCCCCAGCCCCACCCAGCCAACATGTCCCCCTCCCCAAACCCCCAGCTCATCCCCCAACCCCACCCAGCCAACATGTCTCCCTTCCCCAACCTCCCAATCCATCCCCCAACCTCCCATTCCCTCCCCCAATCTCCCATTCAATCGCCCCAACACCACCCAGCCAACATCTCTCCATCCCCATCCTCCAATTCCCTCCCCCCAAACTCCCATTCCATCCACCCAACTCCACCCAGCCAACATGTCTCCTCCCCAACCCCCATCCCATTCCCCCAACCCCAACCAGCCAACATGTCTCCAACCCCAACCCCCCATCCCATTCCCCCAACCCCACCCAGCCAACATGCCTCCAACCCCAATCCCCCATCCCATTCCCCCAATCCCAACCAGCCAACATGTCTCCCTCCCCCAACCTCCCATTCCATCCCCCCAACCCCACCCAGCCAACATGTCTCCACCCCCAACCTCCCATCCCATTCCCCCAACCCCATTCCCCCTACCAACATGTCTCCCTCCCCCAACCTCCCATTCCATCCCCCCAACCCCACCCAGCCAACATGTCTCCACCCCAACCTCCCATCCCATACCCCCAACCCCACCCAGCCAACTTGTCTCCCTCCCCAACCTCCCATCCCCCCCCCAACCTCCCATTCCATCCACCCAACTCCACCTAGCCAACATGTCTCCCTCCCCCAACCCCCCATCCCACCCCCCCAACCCCACCCAGCCAACACATCTCCCTCCCCAACCCCCCATCCCATTCCCCCAACCCCACCCAGCCAACATGTCTTCCTCCCCAAATCTCCCATCCCATTCCCCCAACTCCACCCAGCCAACATCTCTCCACCCCAACCTCCCATCCCAACATGTCTCCTCCCCAACCTCCCATCCCATTCCCCCAACACCACCCAGCCAACATGTCTCCTCCCCAACCCCCATCCCATTCCCCCAACCCCACCCAGCCAACATGTCCCTCTCCCCAACCCCCCATCCCATTCCCCCAACTCCACCCAGCCAATATGTCTCCCTCCCCAAATCTCCCATCCCATTCCCCCAACTCCACCCTGCCAACATCTCTCCACCCCAACCTCCCATCCCAACATATCTCCTCCCCAACCTCCCATCCCATTCCCCCAACTCCACCCAGCCAACATGTCTCCTCCCCAACCCTCCATCCCATTCCCCCAACCCCACCCAGCCAACATGTCCCCCTCCCCCAACACACATCCCATTCCCCCCCAACTCCACCCAGCCAACATGTCTCCTCCCCAACCTCCCATTCTATCCCCCAAACCCACCCAGCCAACACGTCTCCCTCCCCCATCTTCCCATTCCATTCCCCCAAACTTCGTCCTTCGTTTTGTCGCTCTATCTCAAAACTTTGTTTCGTCCCCATCACTGTCATCAGAAGACTACATTTTTTGGTTCAATGAAAATGTTTTTACCTAAAACAGGGATTTCCTCTGTCATATAAATTATCACCACGGACACCTGAAGTCAATCTTAAATTAATCCTTCTTTATTATCAGTAAGCTGGAGACTTTCCAACAAACTTAATAAACCATGGTACATGTCAGTCAGGAGCTCTATCGGGGCAGTCCCTTTAGTTCTCTTATATACTGCTAACACAGACAAGTTATATTTGCATGATTTATATAATTCATTATTCATTCATCTTTAATGTTTGGTTCGTGCATGTGACTGACCAATACCTCGTGAAACGTCCTCTTTCCAAGCTGAGACCTTGAAACTGAGATACTCCCTTTCGGTTCTCAAAGCAATGTTCTGGGCATACTGCCAAATTGCTTACACCGATAGTGAGGATTCCTCCCAGGCACGATCAATCAATCAATTGAATGAACCCAGGCGAATTGGTCCTTAGAAAAGCACAAACATAAAATGTTCATTCAGACATCATCGCCTGATTTATTTTCAGAGGCAGAGAGAGTCAGCGTGGCATGATCATCTTCCATAAAGTAGTACATCACAACTTTTGCCCAATGATCTTCGTCGATAGCACCTGATAAAATCAGGGCAGCAATGTTCTTGAGAGCAGTAGTAGTGACACTTTTGTAGTTCTCAGTGATATCTTTCAGCAACAAAACAAAGCTGCGGTAGCAAGGATTATCTACACATAGTGAGCAGCTCATGTTATAGACAGAAGCATGCTACAAAGGCGGACCGATGTGATCTTATCTCTCGGCACGTCGTTTACATATTTGTTGTTGTTGTAATTTAATAGACGCTCTTATCCAGATCCACTTACAGTCAGTACATTAATCTCCAGATAGCTTGGTGGGACAACAACATATCACAGGCATAGTCAGTACATTCATCTCCTGATAGCTTGGTGGGACAACCACATATCACAGGCATAATCAGTAAATTCATCTGAAGATAGCTTGGTGGGGACAACCACATATCACAGGCACAGAAAGTACATTTTACCTCATTCTGTAGCTGTCAGTAGAGTCAGAGCTAGAAGGGGGCTGGGACTGGGGGGAAGCTGGTTGTAATATTGGGGATCCAGGACATAGAAGAGCTTGGACTGGGCTGAGCAGGAGCTGCCCTCCCGTAGGGGTGGGAGGGCCAAGAGACCTGAGTCAGAGTGCTCTGGTTGAGGGCATGGTGTGAGCGTAGCCTGAAGATAGGGAGGATGTGTCTTGTAGTGGATGTGAGCTTCAACTGGAAGCCAGTGGAGTGAGCGGAGGAGCGGGGTGACATGAGAAAACTTGGGAAGGTTGAAAACCAGGCGGCTGCAGCGTTCTGGATTAGTTGCAGGGGTTTGATGGCAGAAGCAGGGAGCCCAGCAAACAGTGAGTTGCAGTAGTCCAGACGGGAGAGTACAAGTGCCTGGATTAGGACCTGCGCCACTTCCTGTGTGAGGTAGGGTCGTACTCTACGGATCTTCCTCTTCCTGTGTGAGGTAGGGTCGTACTCTACGGATGTTCCTCTTCCTGTGTGAGGTAGGGTCGTACTCTACGGATGTTCCTCTTCCTGTGTGAGGTAGGGTCGTACTCTACAGATGTTGTAGAGCATGAACCTGCTTTGATGTTTGCAGAGAACGACAGAGTATTGTTCTGGGTTACGCCAAGGTTCTTTGCACTCTGGGAGGGCAACACTGTGGAGTTGTCTTCTTCAGACTTTCCACTTTGGTTAAATAGGTATCCACTTTAGCAGTGAGCACCGCCAATAATTCATTTACAGGTTTTATACTGAACAAAAATATAAACTCAACATGTAAAGTGTTGGTCCCATGTTTCATGAGCTGAAATAAATGATCCAGAAATGTTCCATACTCACAAAAAGCTGGTTTCTGTGTTTATATCCCTGCGGTGAGCATTTCTCCTTTGCCAATATAATCGATCCACCTGACAGCTGTGGCATATCAAGAAGCTGATATTAAACAGCATGAGTATTAAGCAGTACCTCCAACCGGCCTCAGAACCACAGACCACGTGTAACCACACCAGCCCAGGACCTCCACATCCAGCTTCTTCACCTGCAGGATCATCTGAGACCAGCTACTCAGACAGCTGATGAAACTGAGGAGTATTTCTGTCTGTCATGTTGAGGGGAAAAACTCATTCTGATTGGCTGGGCCTGGCTCCTAAGTTGCTGTGCTCTTAACCATTCATTTGAAATCCATAGTTTAGAGAACAAGTCAAAAGTTTGGACACACCTTCTCATTCCAGGGTTATTCTTTATTTGTACTATTTTCTACACTGCAGAATAATAGTGAAGACATCATCACTATAAAATAACACATATGGTATCATGTCATAGACTGTTCTCTCTGCTACCGCACGGCAAGCGGCACCGGAGCGCCAAGTCTAGGTCCAAGAGACTTTTAATCAGCTTCTACCACAAAGCCATAAGACTCCTGAACATCTAATGAAATGGCCACCCAGACTGTTTGCATTGCCCCCCCCCCCCCCCCCCCCACGATGCTGCTACTCTCTGTTATTATCTATGCATAGCCACTTTAATAACATAATTATTAAATGTACATAATTACCTCGATTACCTAAAAACCGCACATTGACTCTGTACCGGGAACCCCTGTATATAGTCTCCACATTGAGTCTGTAGCGTAATACCCTGTATATAGCCTCCACATTGACTCTGTACCGGTACCCCCTGTATATAGCCTCCACATTGACTCTGTACTGATACCCCCTGTATATAGCCTCCACATTGACTCTGTACCGGTACCCCCTGTATATAGTCTCCACATTGACTCTGTACCGTAATACCCTGTATATAGCCTCCACATTGACTCTGTGCTGGTACCCCCTGTATATAGCCTCCACATTGACTCTGTACTGATACCCCCTGTATATAGCCTCCACATTGACTCTGTACCGTAACACCCTGTATATAGCCTCCACATTGACTCTGTGCTGGTACACCCTGTATATAGCCTCCACATTGACTCTGTACTGATACCCCTTGTATATAGCCTCCACATTGACTCTGTACTGGTACACCCTGTATATAGCCTCCACATTGACTCTGTACTGATACCCCCTGTATATAGCCTCCACATTGACTCTGTACTGGTACACCCTGTATATAGCCTCCACATTGACTCTGTGCTGGTACCCCCTGTATATAGCCTCCACATTGACTCTGTACCGGTACCCCCTGTATATAGTCTCCACATTGACTCTGTACCGTAATACCCTGTATATAGCCTCCATATTGACTCTGTGCTGGTACCCCCTGTATATAGCCTCCACATTGACTCTGTACTGATACCCCCTGTATATAGCCTCCACATTGACTCTGTACCGTAACACCCTGTATATAGCCTCCACATTGACTCTGTGTTGGTACCCCCTGTATATAGCCTCCACATTGACTCTGTACTGGTACCCCCTGTATTTAGGCTCCACATTGACTCTGTACCAGTACCCCCTGTATATAGCCTCCACATTGACTCTATACCGGTACCCCCTGTATATAGCCTCCACATTGACTCTGTACTGGTACACCCTGTATATAGCCTCCACATTGACTCTGTACTGATACCCCTTGTATATAGCCTCCACATTGACTCTGTACTGGTACACCCTGTATATAGCCTCCACATTGACTCTGTACTGATACCCCTTGTATATAGCCTCCACATTGACTCTGTGCTGGTACCCCCTGTATATAGCCTCCACATTGACTCCGTACCGTAATCCCCTGTATATAGCCTCCACATTGACTCTGTACCGGTACCCCCTGTATATAGCCTCCACAGTGACTCTGTACTGGTACCCCTTTTATATAGCCTCCACATTGACTCTGTACCGGTACCCCCTGTATATAGTCTCCACATTGACTCTGTACTGGTACACCCTGTATATAGTCTCCACATTGACTCTGTACCGGTACCCCCTGTATATAGCCTCCACATTGACTCTGTACTGGTAAACCCTGTATATAGTCTCCACATTGACTCTGTACCGGTACCCCCTGTATATAGCCTCCACATTGACTCTGTACCGGTACCCCCTGTATATAGTCTCCACATTGACTCTGTACTGGTACACCCTGTATATAGTCTCCACATTGACTCTGTACCGGTACCCCCTGTATATAGCCTCCACATTGACTCTGTACTGGTACACCCTGTATATAGTCTCCACATTGACTCTGTACCGGTACCCCCTGTATATAGCCTCCACATTGACTCTGTACTGGTACACCCTGTATATAGCCTCCACATTGACTCTGTACTGATACCCCCTGTATATAGCCTCCACATTGACTCTGTACCGTAACACCCTGTATATAGCCTCCACATTGACTCTGTGCTGGTACACCCTGTATATAGCCTCCACATTGACTCTGTACTGATACCCCTTGTATATAGCCTCCACATTGACTCTGTACTGGTACACCCTGTATATAGCCTCCACATTGACTCTGTACTGATACCCCCTGTATATAGCCTCCACATTGACTCTGTACTGGTACACCCTGTATGTAGCCTCCACATTGACTCTGTGCTGGTACCCCCTGTATATAGCCTCCACATTGACTCTGTACCGGTACCCCCTGTATATAGTCTCCACATTGACTCTGTACCGTAATACCCTGTATATAGCCTCCACATTGACTCTGTGCTGGTACCCCCTGTATATAGCCTCCACATTGACTCTGTACTGATACACCCTGTATATAGCCTCCACATTGACTCTGTACCGTAACACCCTGTATATAGCCTCCACATTGACTCTGTGCTGGTACCCCCTGTATATAGCCTCCACATTGACTCTGTACTGGTACCCCCTGTATTTAGGCTCCACATTGACTCTGTACCAGTACCCCCTGTATATAGCCTCCACATTGACTCTGTACCGGTACCCCCTGTATATAGCCTCCACATTGACTCTGTACTGGTACACCCTGTATATAGCCTCCACATTGACTCTGTACTGATACCCCTTGTATATAGCCTCCACATTGACTCTGTGCTGGTACCCCCTGTATATAGCCTCCACATTGACACTGTACTGGTACCCCCTGTATTTAGGCTCCACATTGACTCTGTACCAGTACCCCCTGTATATAGCCTCCACATTGACTCTGTACCGGTACCCCCTGTATATAGCCTCCACATTGACTCTGTACCGGTACCCCCTGTATATAGCCTCCACATTGACTCTGTACTGGTACACCCTGTATATAGCCTCCACATTGACTCTGTACCGGTACCCCCTGTATATAGCCTCCACATTGACTCTGTGCTGGTACCCCCTGTATATAGCCTCCACATTGACTCTGTACCGTAATCCCCTGTATATAGCCTCCACATTGACTCTGTACCGGTACCCCCTGTATATAACCTCCACAGTGACTCTGTACTGGTACCCCCTTTATATAGCCTCCACATTGACTCTGTACCGGTACCCCCTGTATATAGCCTCCACCGTGACTCTGTACTGGTACCCCCTGTATATAGCCTCCACATTGACTCTGTACCGTAACACCCTGTATATAGCCTCCACATTGACTCTGTACTGGTACACCCTGTATATAGTCTCCACATTGACTCTGTACTGGTACCCAACCTTTATATAGTCTCCACATTGACTCTGTACTGTAATCCCCTGTATATAGCCTCCACATTGACTCTGTACTGGTACACCCTGTATATAGCCTCCACATTGACTCTGTACTGATACCCCTTGTATATAGCCTCCACATTGACTCTGTACCGGTACCCCCTGTATATAGTCTCCACATTGACTCTGTACCGGTACCCCCTGTATATAGCCTCCACATTGACTCTGTACCGGTACACCCTGTATATAGTCTCCACATTGACTCTGTACCGGTACCCCCTGTATATAGCCTCCACATTGACTCTGTACTGGTACACCCTGTATATAGTCTCCACATTGACTCTGTACCGGTACCCCCTGTATATAGCCTCCACATTGACTCTGTACTGGTACACCCTGTATATAGCCTCCACATTGACTCTGTACTGGTACACCCTGTATATAGTCTCCACATTGACTCTGTACCGGTACCCCCTGTATATAGCCTCCACATTGACTCTGTACTGGTACACCCTGTATATAGCCTCCACATTGACTCTGTACTGGTACACCCTGTATATAGCCTCCACATTGACTCTGTACCGGTACCCCCTGTATATAGCCTCCACATTGACTCTGTGCTGGTACCCCCTGTATATAGCCTCCACATTGACTGTGTACTGATACCCCCTGTATATAGCCTCCACATTGACTCTGTACCGTAACACCCTGTATATAGCCTCCACATTGACTCTGTGCTGGTACACCCTGTATATAGCCTCCACATTGACTCTGTACTGATACCCCTTGTATATAGCCTCCACATTGACTCTGTACTGGTACAACCTGTATATAGCCTCCACATTGACTCTGTACTGATACCCCCTGTATATAGCCTCCACATTGACTCTGTACCGTAACACCCTGTATATAGCCTCCACATTGACTCTGTGCTGGTACACCCTGTATATAGCCTCCACATTGACTCTGTACTGATACCCCTTGTATATAGCCTCCACATTGACTCTGTACTGGTACAACCTGTATATAGCCTCCACATTGACTCTGTACTGATACCCCCTGTATATAGCCTCCACATTGACTCTGTACTGCTACACCCTGTATATAGCCTCCACATTGACTCTGTGCTGGTACCCCCTGTATATAGCCTCCACATTGACTCTGTACCGTAACACCCTGTATATAGCCTCCACATTGACTCTGTGCTGGTACACCCTGTATATAGCCTCCACATTGACTCTGTACTGATACCCCTTGTATATAGCCTCCACATTGACTCTGTACTGGTACAACCTGTATATAGCCTCCACATTGACTCTGTACTGATACCCCCTGTATATAGCCTCCACATTGACTCTGTACTGGTACACCCTGTATATAGCCTCCACATTGACTCTGTGCTGGTACCCCCTGTATATAGCCTCCACATTGACTCTGTACCGGTACCCCCTGTATATAGTCTCCACATTGACTCTGTACCGTAATACCCTGTATATAGCCTCCACATTGACTCTGTGCTGGTACCCCCTGTATATAGCCTCCACATTGACTCTGTACTGATACCCCCTGTATATAGCCTCCACATTGACTCTGTACCGTAACACCCTGTATATAGCCTCCACATTGACTCTGTGCTGGTACCCCCTGTATATAGCCTCCACATTGACTCTGTACTGGTACCCCCTGTATTTAGGCTCCACATTGACTCTTTACCAGTACCCCCTGTATATAGCCTCCACATTGACTCTGTACCGGTACCCCCTGTATATAGCCTCCACATTGACTCTGTACTGTTACACCCTGTATATAGCCTCCACATTGACTCTGTACTGATACCCCTTGTATATAGCCTCCACATTGACTCTGTACTGGTACACCCTGTATATAGCCTCCACATTGACTCTGTGCTGGTACCCCCTGTATATAGCCTCCACATTGACACTGTACTGGTACCCCCTGTATTTAGGCTCCACATTGACTCTGTACCAGTACCCCCTGTATATAGCCTCCACATTGACTCTGTACCGGTACCCCCTGTATATAGCCTCCACATTGACTCTGTACTGGTACACCCTGTATATAGCCTCCACATTGACTCTGTACTGATACCCCTTGTATATAGCCTCCACATTGACTCTGTACTGGTACACCCTGTATATAGCCTCCACATTGACTCTGTACTGATGCCCCTTGTATATAGCCTCCACATTGACTCTGTGCTGGTACCCCCTGTATATAGCCTCCACATTGACTCTGTACCGTAACACCCTGTATATAGCCTCCACATTGACTCTGTACCGGTACCCCCTGTATATAGCCTCCACATTGACTCTGTGCTGGTACCCCCTGTATATAGCCTCCACATTGACTCTGTACCGTAATCCCCTGTATATAGCCTCCACATTGACTCTGTACCGGTACCCCCTGTATATAGCCTCCACAGTGACTCTGTACTGGTACCCCCTTTATATAGCCTCCACATTGACTCTGTACCGGTACCCCCTGTATATAGTCTCCACATTGACTCTGTACTGGTACACCCTGTATATAGTCTCCACATTGACTCTGTACCGGTACCCCCTGTATATAGCCTCCACATTGACTCTGTACTGGTACACCCTGTATATAGCCTCCACATTGACTCTGTACCGGTACCCCCTGTATATAGCCTCCACATTGACTCTGTGCTGGTACCCCCTGTATATAGCCTCCACATTGACTCTGTACCGTAATCCCCTGTATATAGCCTCCACATTGACTCGGTACCGGTACCCCCTGTATATAGCCTCCACAGTGACTCTGTACTGGTACCCCCTTTATATAGCCTCCACATTGACTCTGTACCGGTACCCCCTGTATATAGCCTCCACCGTGACTCTGTACTGGTACCCCCTGTATATAGCCTCCACATTGACTCTGTACCGTAACACCCTGTATATAGCCTCCACATTGACTCTGTACTGGTACACCCTGTATATAGTCTCCACATTGACTCTGTACTGGTACCCAACCTGTATATAGTCTCCACATTGACTCTGTACTGGTACCCCCTGTATATAGCCTCCACATTGACTCTGTACCGGTACCCCCTGTATATAGCCTACACATTGACTCTGTACCGGTACCCCCTGTATATAGCCTCCACATTGACTCTGTACCGTAACACCCTGTATATAGCCTCCACATTGACTCTGTGCTGGTACCCCCTGTATATAGCCTCCACATTGACTCTGTACTGGTACCCCCTGTATTTAGGCTCCACATTGACTCTGTACCAGTACCCACTGTATATAGCCTCCACATTGACTCTGTACCGGTACCCCCTGTATATAGCCTCCACATTGACTCTGTACTGGTACACCCTGTATATAGCCTCCACATTGACTCTGTACTGATACCCCTTGTATATAGCCTCCACATTGACTCTGTACTGGTACACCCTGTATATAGCCTCCACATTGACTCTGTGCTGGTACCCCATGTATATAGCCTCCACATTGACACTGTACTGGTACCCCCTGTATTTAGGCTCCACATTGACTCTGTACCAGTACCAGTATATAGCCTCCACATTGACTCTGTACCGGTACCCCCTGTATATAGCCTCCACATTGACTCTGTACTGGTACACCCTGTATATAGCCTCCACATTGACTCTGTACTGATACCCCTTGTATATAGCCTCCACATTGACTCTGTACTGGTACACCCAGTATATAGCCTCCACAATGACTCTGTACTGATACCCCCTGTATATAGCCTCCACATTGACTCTGTGCTGGTACCCCCTGTATATAGCCTCCACATTGACTCTGTACCGTAACACCCTGTATATAGCCTCCACATTGACTCTGTGCTGGTACCCCCTGTATATAGCCTCCACATTGACTCTGTACTGGTACCCCCTGTATTTAGGCTCCACATTGACTCTGTACCAGTACCCCCTGTATATAGCCTCCACATTGACTCTGTACCGGTACCCCCTGTATATAGCCTCCACATTGACTCTGTACTGGTACACCCTGTATATAGCCTCCACATTGACTCTGTACTGGTACCCCCTGTATATAGCCTCCACATTGACTCTGTACCGGTACCCCCTGTATATAGCCTCCACATTGACTCTGTACTGGTACACCCTGTATATAGCCTCCACATTGACTCTGTACTGATACCCCTTGTATATAGCCTCCACATTGACTCTGTACTGGTACACCCTGTATATAGCCTCCACATTGACTCTGTACCGGTACCCCCTGTATATAGCCTCCACATTGACTCTGTACTGGTACACCCTGTATATAGCCTCCACATTGACTCTGTACCGGTACCCCCTGTATATAGCCTCCACATTGACTCTGTGCTGGTACCCCCTGTATATAGCCTCCACATTGACTCTGTACCGTAATCCCCTGTATATAGCCTCCACATTGACTCTGTACCGGTACCCCCTGTATATAGCCTCCACAGTGACTCTGTACTGGTACCCCCTTTATATAGCCTCCACATTGACTCTGTACCGGTACCCCCTGTATATAGCCTCCACCGTGACTCTGTACTGGTACCCCCTGTATATAGCCTCCACATTGACTCTGTACCGTAACACCCTGTATATAGCCTCCACATTGACTCTGTACTGGTACACCCTGTATATAGTCTCCACATTGACTCTGTACTGGTACCCAACCTGTATATAGTCTCCACATTGACTCTGTACTGGTACCCCCTGTATATAGCCTCCACATTGACTCTGTACCGGTACCCCCTGTATATAGCCTCCACATTGACTCTGTACCGGTACCCCCTGTATATAGCCTCCACATTGACTCTGTACCGTAACACCCTGTATATAGCCTCCACATTGACTCTGTGTTACGGTGCGTGAATGAGGACCCAAAAGCGAATTAACGTAAACAGAGCTTCTTTAATAACAAAACAAAACGTAGGCTCAGATGGACCGGCAGGTTCCGACAGGACAGGACAAGGTTGCAGCAAACATGACGATAGTCTGGTTCAGGCATGAACAACACAAACAAGAATCCGACAAAGACAGGAGCAGAAACAGAGAGAGATATAGAGGACTAATCAGAGGGAAAAAGGGAACAGGTGGGAAAAGGGGTGACGAGGTAGTTAGGAGGAGACAAGGCACAGCTGGGGGAAAGAGGGGGAGAAAAGGTAACCTAACAACGACCAGCAGAGGGAGACAGGGTGAAGGGAAAGGACAGAAACAAGACACAACATGACAGTACATGACAGTACCCCCCCACTCACCGAGCGCCTCCTGGCGCACTCGAGGAGGAAACCTGGCGGCAACGGAGGAAATCGTCGATCAGCGCACGGTCCAGCACGTCCCGAGAGGGAACCCAACTCCTCTCCTCAGGACCGTACCCCTCCCAATCTACTAGGTACTGATGACCACGGCCCCGAGGACGCATGTCCAAAATCCTACGGACCCTGTAGATGGGTGCGCCCTCGACAAGGATGGGGGGGGGGGGGGGAAGACGAGCGGGGGCGCGAAGAACGGGCTTGACACAGGAGACATGGAAGACCGGGTGGACGCGACGAAGATATCGCGGAAGAAGAAGTCGAACTGCGACAGGATTAATGATCCGAGAAATACGGAACGGACCAATGAACCGCGGGGTCAACTTGCGAGAAGTGGTCTTAAGGGGAAGGTTCTGAGTGGAGAGCCAAACTCTCTGACCGCGACAATATCTAGGACTCTTAGTTCTACGCTTATTAGCAGCCCTCACAGTCTGCGCCCTATAACGGCAAAGTGCAGACCTGACCCTCTTCCAGGTGCGCTCGCAACGTTGGACAAAAGCCTGAGCGGAGGGGACGCTGGACTCGGCGAACTGAGATGAGAACAGCGGAGGCTGGTACCCGAGGCTACTCTGAAAAGGAGATAGCCCGGTCGCAGACGAAGGAAGCGAGTTGTGGGCGTATTCTGCCCAGGGGAGCTGTTCTGACCAAGACGCAGGGTTGCGAAAAGAAAGACTGCGTAAGATGCGACCAATAGTCTGATTGGCCCGTTCTGCTTGACCGTTAGACTGGGGGTGAAAGCCGGAAGAGAGACTGACGGAAGCCCCAATCAAACGGCAAAACTCCCTCCAAAATTGAGACGTGAATTGCGGACCTCTGTCCGAAACGACGTCTGACGGAAGGCCATGAATTCTGAAAACATTCACGATGATGATTTGTGCCGTCTCTTTAGCAGAAGGAAGCTTAGCAAGGGGAATAAAATGAGCCGCCTAAGAGAACCTGTCGACAACCGTAAGAATAACAGTCTTCCCCGCTGACGAAGGCAGTCCGGTGACAAAATCTAAGGCGATGTGAGACCACGGTCGAGAGGGAATGGGAAGCGGCCTGAGACGGCCGGCAGGAGGAGATTTACCGGACTTAGTCTGCGCGCAGACCGAACAAGCAGCCACGAAGCGACGCGTGTCATGCTCCCGGGTGGGCCACCAAAAGCGCTGGCGAATGGAAGCAAGCGTACCCCGAACGCCAGGGTGGCCGGCTAACTTGGCAGAGTGAGCCCACTGAAGAACGGCCAGACGAGTAGGAACGGGAACGAAAAGAAGGTTCCTGGGACAAGCGCGCGGTGACGGAGTTTGAGTGAGTGCTTGCTTTACCTGCCTCTCAATTCCCCAGACAGTCAACCCGACAACACGCCCCTCAGGGAGAATCCCCTCGGGGTCAGTGGAGGCTACTGAAGAACTGAAGAGACGAGATAAAGCATCAGGCTTGGTGTTCTTAGAGCCCGGACGATAAGAAATCACGAACTCGAAACGAGCGAAAAACAGCGCCCAGCGCGCCTGACGCGCATTAAGTCGTTTGGCAGAACGGATGTACTCAAGGTTCCTATGGTCAGTCCAAACGACAAAAGGAACGGTCGCCCCCTCCAACCACTGTCGCCATTCGCCTAGGGCTAAGCGGATGGCGAGCAGTTCGCGGTTTCCCACATCATAGTTACGTTCCGACGGCGACAGGCGATGAGAAAAATACGCGCAAGGGTCAGAGAAGGAGCGTCAGAGAAGGAGCGCTGAGAAAGAATGGCTCCCACGCCCACCTCTGACGCGTCAACCTCGACAATGAACTGTCTAGAGACGTCAGGTGTAACAAGGATAGGTGCGGATGTAAAACGATTCTTGAGGAGATCAAAAGCTCCCTGGGCGGAAACGGACCACTTAAAGCACGTCTTGACAGAAGTAAGGGCTGTGAGAGGGGCTGCCACCTGACCGAAATTACGGATGAAACGACGATAGAAGTTCGCGAAGCCGAGAAAGCGCTGCAACTCGACGCGTGACTTAGGGACGGGCCAATCAATGACAGCTTGGACCTTAGCGGGATCCATCTTAATGCCTTCAGCGGAAATAACAGAACCGAGAAATGTGACGGAGGAGGCATGAAAAGAGCACTTCTCAGCCTTCACAAAAAGACAATTCTCTAAAAGGCGCTGGAGGACACGTCGAACGTGCTGAACATGAATCTGGAGTGACGGTGAAAAAATCAGGATATCGTCAAGGTAAACGAAAACAAAGATGTTCAGCATGTCTCTCAGGACATCATTGACTAATGCCTGAAAGACAGCTGGAGCGTTAGCGAGGCCGAAAGGAAGAACCCGGTATTCAAAGTGCCCTAACGGAGTGTTAAACGCCGTCTTCCACTCGTCCCCCTCCCTGATGCGCACGAGATGGTAAGCGTTACGAAGGTCCAACTTAGTGAAAAACCTGGCTCCCTGCAGGATCTCGAAGGCTGAAGACATAAGAGGAAGCGGATAACGATTCTTCACTGTTATGTCATTCAGCCCTCGATAATCTATGCAGGGGCGCAGGGACCCGTCCTTCTTCTTAACAAAAAAAAACCCCGCTCCGGCGGGAGAGGAGGAGGGGACTATGGTACCGGCGGCAAGAGCTACAGACAAATAATCTTCGAGAGCCTTACGTTCGGGAGCCGACAGAGAGTATAGTCTACCCCGGGGGGGAGTGGTTCCCGGAAGGAGATCAATACTACAATCATACGACCGGTGTGGAGGAAGAGAGGTGGCCCTGGACCGACTGAACACCGTGCGCAGATCGTGATATTCCTCCGGCACCCCTGTCAAATCACCAGGCTCCTCCTGTGAAGAAGAGACAGAGGAAACAGGAGGGATAGCAGACATTAAACATTTCACATGACAAGAGACGTTCCAGGAGAGGATAGAATTACTAGACCAATTAATGGAAGGATTATGACAAACTAGCCAGGGATGGCCCAAAACAACAGGTGTAAAAGGTGAACGAAAAATTAAAAAAGAAATGGTTTCGCTATGATTACCAGAAACAGTGAGGGTTAAAGGTAGCGTCTCACGCTGAATCCTGGGGAGAGGACTACCATCCAGGGCGAACAAGGCCGTGGACTCCCTTAACTGTCTGAGAGGAATGTCATGTTCCCGAGCCCAGGTCTCGTCCATAAAACAGCCCTCCGCCCCAGAGTCTATTAAGGCACTGCAGGAAGCTGACGAACCGGTCCAGCGTAGATGGACCGACAAGGTAGTGCAGGATCTTGAAGGAGAGACAGGAGTAGTAGCGCTCACCAGTAGCCCTCCGCTTACTGATGAGCTCTGGCTTTTACTGGACATGAAGTGACAAAATGACCAGCAGAACCGCAATAGAGACAGAGGCGGTTGGTGATTCTCCGTTCCCTCTCCTTAGTCGAGATGCGGATACCTCCCAGCTGCATAGGCTCAGCACCCGAGCCGGCAGAGGAAGATGGTAGTGATGCGGAGAGGGGGGCAACGGAGAACGCGAGCTCCTTTCCACGAGCTCGGTGACGAAGATCAACCCGTCGCTCAATGCGAATAGCGAGTTCAATCAAGGAATCCACGCTGGAAGGAACCTCCCGGGAGAGAATCTCATCCTTTACCTCTGCGCGGAGACCCTCCAGAAAACGAGCGAGCAAAGCCGGCTCGTTCCAGCCACTGGAGGCAGCAAGAGTGCGAAACTCAATAGAGTAGTCTGTTATGGATCGATTACCTTGACATAGGGAAGACAGGGCTCTGGAAGCCTCCTCCCCAAAAACAGATCGATCAAAAACCCGTATCACCTCCTCCTTAAAGTCCTGATGCTGGTTAGTACACTCAGCCCTTGCCTCCCAGATTGCCGTGCCCCACTCACGAGCCCGTCCAGTAAGGAGAGATATGACGTAGGCGACACGAGCAGTGCTCCTGGAGTAAGTGTTGGGCTGGAGAGAAAACACAATATCACACTGGGTGAGGAACGAGCGGCATTCAATGGGCTCCCCAGAGTAACACGGCGGGTTATTGATTCTGGGCTCCGGAGATTCGAAAGCCCTGGAAGTGGCCGGTGGATCGAGGCGGAGATGGTGAACCTGTTCTGTGAGGTTGGAGACTTGGGTGGCCAGGGTCTCAACGGCATGTCGAGCAGCAGACAATTCCTGCTTGTGTCTGCCTAGCATCGCTCCCTGGATCTCGACGGCTGAGTGGAGAGGATCCGAAGTCGCTGGGTCCATTCTTGGTCGGATTCTTCTGTTACGGTGCGTGAATGAGGACCCAAAAGCGAATTAACGTAAACAGAGCTTCTTTAATAACAAAACAAAACGTAGGCTCAGATGGACCGGCAGGTTCCGACAGGACAGGACAAGGTTGCAGCAAACATGACGATAGTCTGGTTCAGGCATGAACAACACAAACAAGAATCCGACAAAGACAGGAGCAGAAACAGAGAGAGATATAGAGGACTAATCAGAGGGAAAAAGGGAACAGGTGGGAAAAGGGGTGACGAGGTAGTTAGGAGGAGACAAGGCACAGCTGGGGGAAAGAGGGGGAGAAAAGGTAACCTAACAACGACCAGCAGAGGGAGACAGGGTGAAGGGAAAGGACAGAAACAAGACACAACATGACAGTACATGACACTCTGTGCTGGTACCCCCTGTATATAGCCTCCACATTGACTCTGTACTGGTACCCCCTGTATTTAGGCTCCACATTGACTCTGTACCAGTACCCACAGTATATAGCCTCCACATTGACTCTGTACCGGTACCCCCTGTATATAGCCTCCACATTGACTCTGTACTGGTACACCCTGTATATAGCCTCCACATTGACTCTGTACTGATACCCCTTGTATATAGCCTCCACATTGACTCTGTACTGGTACACCCTGTATATAGCCTCCACATTGACTCTCTGCTGGTACCCCCTGTATATAGCCTCCACATTGACACTGTACTGGTACCCCCTGTATTTAGGCTCCACATTGACTCTGTACCAGTACCCCCTGTATATAGCCTCCACATTGACTCTGTACCGGTACCCCCTGTATATAGCCTCCACATTGACTCTGTACTGGTACACCCTGTATATAGCCTCCACATTGACTCTGTACTGATACCCCTTGTATATAGCCTCCACATTGACTCTGTACTGGTACACCCTGTATATAGCCTCCACATTGACTCTGTACTGATACCCCCTGTATATAGCCTCCACATTGACTCTGTGCTGGTACCCCCTGTATATAGCCTCCACATTGACTCTGTACCGTAACACCCTGTATATAGCCTCCACATTGACTCTGTACCGGTACCCCCTGTATATAGCCTCCACATTGACTCTGTGCTGGTACCCCCTGTATATAGCCTCCACATTGACTCTGTACCGTAATCCCCTGTATATAGCCTCCACATTGACTCTGTACCGGTACCCCCTGTATATAGCCTCCACAGTGACTCTGTACTGGTACCCCCTTTATATAGCCTCCACATTGACTCTGTACCGGTACCCCCTGTATATAGTCTCCACATTGACTCTGTACTGGTACACCCTGTATATAGTCTCCACATTGACTCTGTACCGGTACCCCCTGTATATAGCCTCCACATTGACTCTGTACTGGTACACCCTGTATATAGCCTCCACATTGACTCTGTACCGGTACCCCCTGTATATAGCCTCCACATTGACTCTGTGCTGGTACCCCCTGTATATAGCCTCCACATTGACTCTGTACCGTAATCCCCTGTATATAGCCTCCACATTGACTCTGTACCAGTACCCCCTGTATATAGCCTCCACAGTGACTCTGTACTGGTACCCCCTTTATATAGCCTCCACATTGACTCTGTACCTGTACCCCCTGTATATAGCCTCCACCGTGACTCTGTACTGGTACCCCCTGTATATAGCCTCCACATTGACTCTGTACCGTAACACCCTGTATATAGCCTCCACATTGACTCTGTACTGGTACACCCTGTATATAGTCTCCACATTGACTCTGTACTGGTACCCCCTTTATATAGCCTCCACATTGACTCTGTACCGGTACCCCCTGTATATAGTCTCCACATTGACTCTGTACTGGTACACCCTGTATATAGTCTCCACATTGACTCTGTACCGGTACCCCCTGTATATAGCCTCCACATTGACTCTGTACTGGTACACCCTGTATATAGCCTCCACATTGACTCTGTACCGGTACCCCCTGTATATAGCCTCCACATTGACTCTGTGCTGGTACCCCCTGTATATAGCCTCCACATTGACTCTGTACCGTAATCCCCTGTATATAGCCTCCACATTGACTCTGTACCAGTACCCCCTGTATATAGCCTCCACAGTGACTCTGTACTGGTACCCCCTTTATATAGCCTCCACATTGACTCTGTACCGGTACCCCCTGTATATAGCCTCCACCGTGACTCTGTACTGGTACCCCCTGTATATAGCCTCCACATTGACTCTGTACCGTAACACCCTGTATATAGCCTCCACATTGACTCTGTACTGGTACACCCTGTATATAGTCTCCACATTGACTCTGTACTGGTACCCAACCTGTATATAGTCTCCACATTGACTCTGTACTGGTACACCCTGTATATAGTCTCCACATTGACTCTGTACCGGTACCCCCTGTATATAGCCTCCACATTGACTCTGTACTGGTACACCCTGTATATAGCCTCCACATTGACTCTGTACCGGTACCCCCTGTATATAGCCTCCACATTGACTCTGTGCTGGTACCCCCTGTATATAGCCTCCACATTGACTCTGTACCGTAATCCCCTGTATATAGCCTCCACAGTGACTCTGTACTGGTACCCCCTTTATATAGCCTCCACATTGACTCTGTACCTGTACCCCCTGTATATAGCCTCCACCGTGACTCTGTACTGGTACCCCCTGTATATAGCCTCCACATTGACTCTGTACCGTAACACCCTGTATATAGCCTCCACATTGACTCTGTACTGGTACACCCTGTATATAGTCTCCACATTGACTCTGTACTGGTACCCAACCTGTATATAGTCTCCACATTGACTCTGTACTGGTACCCCCTGTATATAGCCTCCACATTGACTCTGTACCGGTACCCCCTGTATATAGCCTCCACATTGACTCTGTACCGGTACCCCCTGTATATAGCCTCCACATTGACTCTGTACCGTAACACCCTGTATATAGCCTCCACATTGACTCTGTGCTGGTACCCCCTGTATATAGCCTCCACATTGACTCTGTACTGGTACCCCCTGTATTTAGGCTCCACATTGACTCTGTACCAGTACCCCCTGTATATAGCCTCCACATTGACTCTGTACCGGTACCCCCTGTATATAGCCTCCACATTGACTCTGTACTGGTACACCCTGTATATAGCCTCCACATTGACTCTGTACTGATACCCCTTGTATATATCCTCCACATTGACTCTGTACTGGTACACCCTGTATATAGCCTCCACATTGACTCTGTGCTGGTACCCCCTGTATATAGCCTCCACATTGACACTGTACTGGTACCCCCTGTATTTAGGCTCCACATTGACTCTTTACCAGTACCCCCTGTATATAGCCTCCACATTGACTCTGTACCGGTACCCCCTGTATATAGCCTCCACATTGACTCTGTACTGGTACACCCTGTATATAGCCTCCACATTGACTCTGTACTGATACCCCTTGTATATAGCCTCCACATTGACTCTGTACTGGTACACCCTGTATATAGCCTCCACATTGACTCTGTACTGATACCCCCTGTATATAGCCTCCACATTGACTCTGTGCTGGTACCCCCTGTATATAGCCTCCACATTGACTCTGTACCGTAACACCCTGTATATAGCCTCCACATTGACTCTGTACCGGTACCCCCTGTATATAGCCTCCACATTGACTCTGTGCTGGTACCCCCTGTATATAGCCTCCACATTGACTCTGTACCGTAATCCCCTGTATATAGCCTCCACATTGACTCTGTACCGGTACCCCCTGTATATAGCCTCCACAGTGACTCTGTACTGGTACCCCCTTTATATAGCCTCCACATTGACTCTGTACCGGTACCCCCTGTATATAGTCTCCACATTGACTCTGTACTGGTACACCCTGTATATAGTCTCCACATTGACTCTGTACCGGTACCCCC